>NW_028225777.1:0-166518 GCF_052327205.1 Somniosus microcephalus
CGCCCGATAGTCAGTTCTCCGCCCGTTATACACAGCGCCTGATAGTCAGTTCTCTGCCCGTTATACACAGCACCCGATAGTCAGTTCTCTGCCCGTTGTACACAGTGCCTGATAGTCAGTTCTCTGCCCGTTATACACAGCGCCTGATAGTCAGTTCTCTGCCCGTTAAACACAGCGCCCGATAATCAGTTCTCCGCCCGTTATACACAGCATCCGATAGTCAGTTCTCTGCCCGTTATACACAGCGCCTGATAGTCAGTTCTCTGCCCGTTATACACAGCGCCCGAAAATCAGTTCTCCGCCCGTTATACACAGCGCCTGATAGTCAGTTCTCCGCCCGTTATACACAGCGCCCGATAGTCAGTTCTCTGCCCGTTATACACAGCGCCTGACAGTCAGTTCTCCGCCCGTTATACACAGCGCCCGATAGTCAGTTCTCCGCCCGTTATACACAGCGCCCGATAGTCAGTTTTCTGCCCGTTATACACAGCGCCTGATAGTCAGTTCTCTGCCCGTTATACACAGTGCCCGATAGTCAGTTCTCTGCCCGTTATACACAGTGCCCGATAGTCAGTTCTCTGCCCGTTATACACAGTGCCCGATAGTCAGTTCTCCGCCCGTTATACACAGCGCCCGATAGTCAGTTCTCCGCCCGTTATACACAGCGCCCGATAGTCAGTTCTCCGCCCGTTATACACAGCGCCCGATAGTCAGTTCTCCGTCCGTTATACACAGCGCCCGATAGTCAGTTCTCTGCCCGTTATACACAGCGTCCGATAGTCAGTTCTCCGCCCGTTATACACAGCACCCGATAGTCAGCTCTCTGCCCGTTACACACAGCGCCCGATAGTCAGTTCTCCGCCCGTTATACACAGCGCCCGATAGTCAGTTCTCCGCCTGTTATACTCAGCGCCCGATAGTCAATTCTCTGCCCGTTATACACAGCGCCCGATAGTCAGTTCTCTGCCCGTTATACACAGCACCCGATAGTCTGTTCTCTGCCCGTTATACACAGTGCCCGATAGTCAGCTCGTCGCCCGTTATACACAGCGCCCGATCGTCAGTTCTCTGCCCGTTATACACAGCGCCCGATAGTCAGCTCGTAGCCCGTTATACACAGCGCCCGATAGTCAGTTCTCCGCCCGTTATACACAGCGCCCGATAGTCAGTTCTCCGCCCGTTATACACAGCGCCCGATAGTCTGTTCTCTGCCCGTTATACACAGCGCCTGATAGTCAGTTCTCTGCCCGTTATACACAGTGCCCGATAGTCAGTTCTCCGCCCGTTATACACAGCGCCTGATAGTCAGTCCTCCGCCCGTTAAACACAGTGCCCGATAATCAGTTCTCCGCCCGTTATACACAGCACCCGACAGTCAGTTCTTCGCCCGTTATACACAGCGCCCGATAGTCAGTTCTCCGCCCGTTATACACAGCGCCCGATAGTCAGTTCTCCGCCCGTTATACACAGCGCCCGATAGCCAGTTCTCTGCCCGTTATACACAGCGCCTGATTGTCAGTTCTCCGCCCGTTATACACAGCGCCTGATAGTCAGTTCTCTGCCCGTTATACACAGCGCCTGATAGTCAGTTCTCCGCCCGTTATACACAGCGCCCGATAGTCAGTTCTCTGCCCGTTATACACAGTGCCCGATAGTCAGTTCTCTGCCCGTTATACACAGCGCCAGATAGTCAGTTCTCTGCCCGTTATACACAGCGCCCGATAGTCAGTTCTCCGCCCGTTATACACAGCGCCCGATAGTCGGTTCTCCGCCCGTTATACACAGTGCCCGATAGTAAGTTCTCCGCCCGTTATACACAGTGCCCGATAGTCAGTTCTCCGCCCGTTATACACAGCGCCCGATAGTCAGTTCTCCGCCCGTTATACACAGCGCCCGATAGTCAGTTCTCTGCCCGTTATACACAGTGCCCGATAATCAGTTCTCCGTCCGTTATACACAGCGCCCGATAGTCAGTTCTCTGCCCATTATACACAGCGCCCGATAGTCAGTTCTCCGCCCGTTATACACAGCGCCTGATAGTCAGTTCTCTGCCCGTTATACACAGCACCCGATAGTCAGTTCTCTGCCCATTGTACACAGTGCCTGATAGTCAGTTCTCTGCCCGTTATACACAGCGCCTGATAGTCAGTTCTCTGCCCGTTAAACACAGCGCCCGATAATCAGTTCTCCGCCCGTTATACACAGCATCCGATAGTCAGTTCTCTGCCCGTTATACACAGCGCCTGATAGTCAGTTCTCTGCCCGTTATACACAGCGCCCGAAAATCAGTTCTCCGCCCGTTATACACAGCGCCTGATAGTCAGTTCTCCGCCCGTTATACACAGCGCCCGATAGTCAGTTCTCTGCCCGTTATACACAGCGCCTGACAGTCAGTTCTCCGCCCGTTATACACAGCGCCCGATAGTCAGTTCTCCGCCCGTTATACACAGCGCCCGATAGTCAGTTTTCTGCCCGTTATACACAGCGCCTGATAGTCAGTTCTCTGCCCGTTATACACAGTGCCCGATAGTCAGTTCTCTGCCCGTTATACACAGTGCCCGATAGTCAGTTCTCTGCCCGTTATACACAGTGCCCGATAGTCAGTTCTCCGCCCGTTATACACAGCGCCCGATAGTCAGTTCTCCGCCCGTTATACACAGCGCCCGATAGTCAGTTCTCCGCCCGTTATACACAGCGCCCGATAGTCAGTTCTCCGTCCGTTATACACAGCGCCCGATAGTCAGTTCTCTGCCCGTTATACACAGCGTCCGATAGTCAGTTCTCCGCCCGTTATACACAGCACCCGATAGTCAGCTCTCTGCCCGTTACACACAGCGCCCGATAGTCAGTTCTCCGCCCGTTATACACAGCGCCCGATAGTCAGTTCTCCGCCTGTTATACTCAGCGCCCGATAGTCAATTCTCTGCCCGTTATACACAGCGCCCGATAGTCAGTTCTCTGCCCGTTATACACAGCACCCGATAGTCTGTTCTCTGCCCGTTATACAGAGTGCCCGATAGTCAGCTCGTCGCCCGTTATACACAGCGCCCGATCGTCAGTTCTCTGCCCGTTATACACAGCGCCCGATAGTCAGCTCGTAGCCCGTTATACACAGCGCCCGATAGTCAGTTCTCCGCCCGTTATACACAGCGCCCGATAGTCAGTTCTCCGCCCGTTATACACAGCGCCCGATAGTCTGTTCTCTGCCCGTTATACACAGCGCCTGATAGTCAGTTCTCTGCCCGTTATACACAGTGCCCGATAGTCAGTTCTCCGCCCGTTATACACAGCGCCTGATAGTCAGTCCTCCGCCCGTTAAACACAGTGCCCGATAATCAGTTCTCCGCCCGTTATACACAGCACCCGACAGTCAGTTCTTCGCCCGTTATACACAGCGCCCGATAGTCAGTTCTCCGCCCGTTATACACAGCGCCCGATAGTCAGTTCTCCGCCCGTTATACACAGCGCCCGATAGCCAGTTCTCTGCCCGTTATACACAGCGCCTGATTGTCAGTTCTCCGCCCGTTATACACAGCGCCTGATAGTCAGTTCTCTGCCCGTTATACACAGCGCCTGATAGTCAGTTCTCCGCCCGTTATACACAGCGCCCGATAGTCAGTTCTCTGCCCGTTATACACAGTGCCCGATAGTCAGTTCTCTGCCCGTTATACACAGTGCCCGATAGTCAGCTCGTCGCCCGTTATCCACAGCGCCCGATAGTCAGTTCTCTGCCCGTTATACACAGCGCCCGATAGTCAGTTCTCCGCCCGTTATACACAGCGCCCGATAGTTAGTTCTCTGCCCGTTATACACAGCGCCAGATAGTCAGTTCTCTGCCCGTTATAAACAGCGCCCGATAGTCAGTTCTCCGCCCGTTATACACAGCGCCCGATAGTCGGTTCTCCGCCCGTTATACACAGTGCCCGATAGTCAGTTCTCCGCCCGTTATACACAGCGCCCGATAGTCAGTTCTCCACCCATGAAACACAGCGCCCGATAGTCAGTCTCCGCCCGTTATACACAGCGCCCGATAGTCAGTTTCTGCCCGTTATACACAGCGCCCGATAGTCAGTTTCCGCCCATTATACACAGCGCCCGATAGTCAGTTCTCTGCCCGTTACACACAGCGCCCGATAGTCAGTTCTCCGCCCGTTATACACAGCGCCCGATAGTCAGTTCTCCGCCCGTTATACACAGCGCCCGATATTCAGTTCTCCACCCATTATACACAGCGCCCGATAGTCAGTTCTCCGCCCGTTATACACAGCGCCCGATAGTCAGTTCTCCGCCCGTTATACACAGCGCCCGATAGCCAGTTCTCTGCCCGTTATACACAGCGCCTGATTGTCAGTTCTCCGCCCGTTATACACAGCGCCCGATAATCAGTTCTCCGCCCGTTATACACAGCGCCCGATAGTCAGTTCTCTGCCCGTTATACACAGCGCTTGATAGTCAGTTCTCCGCCCGTTATACACAGCGCCTGATAGTCAGTTCTCTGCCCGTTATACACAGCGCCTGATAGTCAGTTCTCCGCCCGTTATACACAGCGCCCGATAGTCAGTTCTCCGCCCGTTATACACAGCGCACGATAGTCAGTTCTCTGCCCGTTATACACAGTGCCGGATAGTCAGTTCTCTGCCCGTTATACACAGTGCCCGATAGTCAGTTCTCTGCCCGTTATACACAGTGCCCGATAGTCAGCTCGTCGCCCGTTATCCACAGCGCCCGATAGTCAGTTCTCTGCCCGTTATACACAGCGCCCGATAGTCAGTTCTCCGCCCGTTATACACAGCGCCCGATAGTTAGTTCTCTGCCCGTTATACACAGCGCCAGATAGTCAGTTCTCTGCCCGTTATAAACAGCGCCCGATAGTCAGTTCTCCGCCCGTTATACACAGCGCCCGATAGTCGGTTCTCCGCCCGTTATACACAGTGCCCGATAGTCAGTTCTCCGCCCGTTATACACAGCGCCCGATAGTCAGTTCTCCACCCATTATACACAGCGCCCGATAGTCAGTCTCCGCCCGTTATACACAGCGCCCGATAGTCAGTTTCTGCCCGTTATACACAGCGCCCGATAGTCAGTTTCCGCCCATTATACACAGCGCCCGATAGACAGTTCTCTGCCCGTTACACACAGCGCCCGATAGTCAGTTCTCCGCCCGTTATACACAGCGCCCGATAGTCAGTTCTCCGCCCGTTATACACAGCGCCCGATATTCAGTTCTCCACCCTTTATACACAGCGCCCGATAGTCAGTTTCCGCCCGTTATACACAGTGCCCGATAGTCAGTTTCCACCCGTTATACACAGCGTCCGACAGTCAGTTCTCCGCCCATTATACACAGTGCCCGATAGTCAGTTCTCCGCCCGTTATACACAGCGCCCGATAGTCAGTTTCCGCCCGTTATACACAGAGCCGATAGTCAGTTCTCCACCCGTTATACACAGCGCCCGATAGTCAGTTCTCCGCCCGTTATACACAGCGCCCGATCGTCAGTTCTCCGCCCGCTATACACAGCGCCCGATAGTCAGTTTCCGCCCGTTATACACAGCGCCAGATAGTCAGTTCTCTGCCCGTTATAAACAGCGCCCGATAGTCAGTTCTCCGCCCGTTATACACAGCGCCCGATAGTCGGTTCTCCGCCCGTTATACACAGTGCCCGATAGTCAGTTCTCCGCCCGTTATACACAGCGCCCGATAGTCAGTTCTCCACCCATTATACACAGCGCCCGATAGTCAGTCTCCGCCCGTTATACACAGCGCCCGATAGTCAGTTTCTGCCCGTTATACACAGCGCCCGATAGTCAGTTTCCGCCCATTATACACAGCGCCCGATAGTCAGTTCTCTGCCCGTTACACACAGCGCCCGATAGTCAGTTCTCCGCCCGTTATACACAGCGCCCGATAGTCAGTTCTCCGCCCGTTATACACAGCGCACGATAGTCAGTTCTCTGCCCGTTATACACAGTGCCGGATAGTCAGTTCTCTGCCCGTTATACACAGTGCCCGATAGTCAGTTCTCTGCCCGTTATACACAGTGCCCGATAGTCAGCTCGTCACCCGTTATCCACAGCGCCCGATAGTCAGTTCTCTGCCCGTTATACAAAGCGCCCGATAGTCAGTTCTCCGCCCGTTATACACAGCGCCCGATAGTCAGTTCTCTGCCCGTTATACACAGCGCCAGATAGTCAGTTCTCTGCCCGTTATAAACAGCGCCCGATAGTCAGTTCTCCGCCCGTTATACACAGCGCCCGATAGTCGGTTCTCCGCCCGTTATACACAGTGCCCGATAGTCAGTTCTCCGCCCGTTATACACAGCGCCCGATAGTCAGTTCTCCACCCATTATACACAGCGCCCGATAGTCAGTCTCCGCCCGTTATACACAGCGCCCGATAGTCAGTTTCTGCCCGTTATACACAGCGCCCGATAGTCAGTTTCCGCCCATTATACACAGCGCCCGATAGTCAGTTCTCTGCCCGTTACACACAGCGCCCGATAGTCAGTTCTCCGCCCGTTATACACAGCGCCCGATAGTCAGTTCTCCGCCCGTTATACACAGCGCCCGATATTCAGTTCTCCACCCATTATACACAGCGCCCGATAGTCAGTTTCCGCCCGTTATACACAGTGCCCGATAGTCAGTTTCCACCCGTTATACACAGCGTCCGACAGTCAGTTCTCCGCCCATTATACACAGTGCCCGATAGTCAGTTCTCCGCCCGTTATACACAGCGCCCGATAGTCAGTTTCCGCCCGTTATACACAGAGCCGATAGTCAGTTCTCCGCCCGTTATACACAGCGCCCGATAGTCAGTTCTCCGCCCGTTATACACAGCGCCCGATCGTCAGTTCTCCGCCCGTTATACACAGCGCCCGATAGTTAGTTCTCTGCCCGTTATACACAGCGCCAGATAGTCAGTTCTCTGCCCGTTATAAACAGCGCCCGATAGTCAGTTCTCCGCCCGTTATACACAGCGCCCGATAGTCGGTTCTCCGCCCGTTATACACAGTGCCCGATAGTCAGTTCTCCGCCCGTTATACACAGCGCCCGATAGTCAGTTCTCCACCCATTATACACAGCGCCCGATAGTCAGTCTCCGCCCGTTATACACAGCGCCCGATAGTCAGTTTCTGCCCGTTATACACAGCGCCCGATAGTCAGTTTCCGCCCATTATACACAGCGCCCGATAGTCAGTTCTCTGCCCGTTACACACAGCGCCCGATAGTCAGTTCTCCGCCCGTTATACACAGCGCCCGATAGTCAGTTCTCCGCCCGTTATACACAGCGCCCGATATTCAGTTCTCCACCCATTATACACAGCGCCCGATAGTCAGTTTCCGCCCGTTATACACAGTGCCCGATAGTCAGTTTCCACCCGTTATACACAGCGTCCGACAGTCAGTTCACCGCCCATTATACACAGTGCCCGATAGTCAGTTCTCCGCCCGTTATACACAGCGCCCGATAGTCAGTTTCCGCCCGTTATACACAGAGCCGATAGTCAGTTCTCCACCCGTTATACACAGCGCCCGATAGTCAGTTCTCCGCCCGTTATACACAGCGCCCGATCGTCAGTTCTCCGCCCGCTATACACAGCGCCCGATAGTCAGTTTCCGCCCGTTATACACAGCGCCAGATAGTCAGTTCTCTGCCCGTTATAAACAGCGCCCGATAGTCAGTTCTCCGCCCGTTATACACAGCGCCCGATAGTCGGTTCTCCGCCCGTTATACACAGTGCCCGATAGTCAGTTCTCCGCCCGTTATACACAGCGCCCGATAGTCAGTTCTCCACCCATTATACACAGCGCCCGAAAGTCAGTCTCCGCCCGTTATACACAGCGCCCGATAGTCAGTTTCTGCCCGTTATACACAGCGCCCGATAGTCAGTTTCCGCCCATTATACACAGCGCCCGATAGTCAGTTCTCTGCCCGTTACACACAGCGCCCGATAGTCAGTTCTCTGCCCGTTATACACAGTGCCCGATAGTCAGTTCTCTGCCCGTTATACACAGTGCCCGATAGTCAGTTCTCCGCCCGTTATACACAGCGCCCGATAGTCAGTTCTCCGCCCGTTATACACAGCGCCCGATAGTCAGTTCTCCGCCCGTTATACACAGCGCCCGATAGTCAGTTCTCCGTCCGTTATACACAGCGCCCGATAGTCAGTTCTCTGCCCGTTATACACAGCGTCCGATAGTCAGTTCTCCGCCCGTTATACACAGCACCCGATAGTCAGCTCTCTGCCCGTTACACACAGCGCCCGATAGTCAGTTCTCCGCCCGTTATACACAGCGCCCGATAGTCAGTTCTCCGCCTGTTATACTCAGCGCCCGATAGTCAATTCTCTGCCCGTTATACACAGCGCCCGATAGTCAGTTCTCTGCCCGTTATACACAGCACCCGATAGTCTGTTCTCTGCCCGTTATACACAGTGCCCGATAGTCAGCTCGTCGCCCGTTATACACAGCGCCCGATCGTCAGTTCTCTGCCCGTTATACACAGCGCCCGATAGTCAGCTCGTTGCCCGTTATACACAGCGCCCGATAGTCAGTTCTCCGCCCGTTATACACAGCGCCCGATAGTCAGTTCTCCGCCCGTTATACACAGCGCCCGATAGTCTGTTCTCTGCCCGTTATACACAGTGCCTGATAGTCAGTTCTCTGCCCGTTATACACAGTGCCCGATAGTCAGTTCTCCGCCCGTTATACACAGCACCCGACAGTCAGTTCTTCGCCCGTTATACACAGCGCCCGATAGTCTGTTCTCCGCCCGTTATACACAGCGCCCGATAGTCAGTTCTCCGCCCGTTATACACAGCGCCCGATAGCCAGTTCTCTGCCCGTTATACACAGCGCCTGATTGTCAGTTCTCCGCCCGTTATACACAGCGCCCGATAATCAGTTCTCCGCCCGTTATACACAGCGCCCGATAGTCAGTTCTCTGCCCGTTATACACAGCGCTTGATAGTCAGTTCTCCGCCCGTTATACACAGCGCCTGATAGTCAGTTCTCTGCCCGTTATACACAGCGCCTGATAGTCAGTTCTCCGCCCGTTATACACAGCGCCCGATAGTCAGTTCTCCGCCCGTTATACACAGCGCACGATAGTCAGTTCTCTGCCCGTTATACACAGTGCCGGATAGTCAGTTCTCTGCCCGTTATACACAGTGCCCGATAGTCAGTTCTCTGCCCGTTATACACAGTGCCCGATAGTCAGCTCGTCGCCCGTTATCCACAGCGCCCGATAGTCAGTTCTCTGCCCGTTATACACAGCGCCCGACAGTCAGTTCTCCGCCCGTTATACACAGCGCCCGATAGTTAGTTCTCTGCCCGTTATACACAGCGCCAGATAGTCACTTCTCTGCCCGTTATAAACAGCGCCCGATAGTCAGTTCTCCGCCCGTTATACACAGCGCCCGATAGTCGGTTCTCCGCCCGTTATACACAGTGCCCGATAGTCAGTTCTCCGCCCATTATACACAGCGCCCGATAGTCAGTTCTCCACCCATTATACACAGCGCCCGATAGTCAGTCTCCGCCCGTTATACACAGCGCCCGATAGTCAGTTTCTGCCCGTTATACACAGCGCCCGATAGTCAGTTTCCGCCCATTATACACAGCGCCCGATAGACAGTTCTCTGCCCGTTACACACAGCGCCCGATAGTCAGTTCTCCGCCCGTTATACACAGCGCCCGATAGTCAGTTCGCCGCCCGTTATACACAGCGCCCGATATTCAGTTCTCCACCCTTTATACACAGCGCCCGATAGTCAGTTTCCGCCCGTTATACACAGTGCCCGATAGTCAGTTTCCACCCGTTATACACAGCGTCCGACAGTCAGTTCTCCGCCCATTATACACAGTGCCCGATAGTCAGTTCTCCGCCCGTTATACACAGCGCCCGATAGTCAGTTTCCGCCCGTTATACACAGAGCCGATAGTCAGTTCTCCACCCGTTATACACAGCGCCCGATAGTCAGTTCTCCGCCCGTTATACACAGCGCCCGATCGTCAGTTCTCCGCCCGCTATACACAGCGCCCGATAGTCAGTTTCCGCCCGTTATACACAGCGCCAGATAGTCAGTTCTCTGCCCGTTATAAACAGCGCCCGATAGTCAGTTCTCCGCCCGTTATACACAGCGCCCGATAGTCGGTTCTCCGCCCGTTATACACAGTGCCCGATAGTCAGTTCTCCGCCCGTTATACACAGCGCCCGATAGTCAGTTCTCCACCCATTATACACAGCGCCCGATAGTCAGTCTCCGCCCGTTATACACAGCGCCCGATAGTCAGTTTCTGCCCGTTATACACAGCGCCCGATAGTCAGTTTCCGCCCATTATACACAGCGCCCGATAGTCAGTTCTCTGCCCGTCACACACCGCGCCCGATAGTCAGTTCTCCGCCCGTTATACACAGCGCCCGATAGTCAGTTCTCCGCCCGTTATACACAGCGCACGATAGTCAGTTCTCTGCCCGTTATACACAGTGCCGGATAGTCAGTTCTCTGCCCGTTATACACAGTGCCCGATAGTCAGTTCTCTGCCCGTTATACACAGTGCCCGATAGTCAGCTCGTCACCCGTTATCCACAGCGCCCGATAGTCAGTTCTCTGCCCGTTATACAAAGCGCCCGATAGTCAGTTCTCCGCCCGTTATACACAGCGCCCGATAGTCAGTTCTCTGCCCGTTATACACAGCGCCAGATAGTCAGTTCTCTGCCCGTTATAAACAGCGCCCGATAGTCAGTTCTCCGCCCGTTATACACAGCGCCCGATAGTCGGTTCTCCGCCCGTTATACACAGTGCCCGATAGTCAGTTCTCCGCCCGTTATACACAGCGCCCGATAGTCAGTTCTCCACCCATTATACACAGCGCCCGATAGTCAGTCTCCGCCCGTTATACACAGCGCCCGATAGTCAGTTTCTGCCCGTTATACACAGCGCCCGATAGTCAGTTTCCGCCCATTATACACAGCGCCCGATAGTCAGTTCTCTGCCCGTTACACACAGCGCCCGATAGTCAGTTCTCCGCCCGTTATACACAGCGCCCGATAGTCAGTTCTCCGCCCGTTATACACAGCGCCCGATATTCAGTTCTCCACCCATTATACACAGCGCCCGATAGTCAGTTTCCGCCCGTTATACACAGTGCCCGATAGTCAGTTTCCACCCGTTATACACAGCGTCCGACAGTCAGTTCTCCGCCCATTATACACAGTGCCCGATAGTCAGTTCTCCGCCCGTTATACACAGCGCCCGATAGTCAGTTTCCGCCCGTTATACACAGAGCCGATAGTCAGTTCTCCGCCCGTTATACACAGCGCCCGATAGTCAGTTCTCCGCCCGTTATACACAGCGCCCGATCGTCAGTTCTCCGCCCGCTATACACAGCGCCCGATAGTCAGTTTCCGCCCGTTATACTCAGCGCCCGATAGTCAGTTTCCGCCCGTTATACACAGCGCCTGATAGTCAGTTCTCCGCCCGTTTTACACAGCGCCCGATAGTCAGTTCTCCGCCCGTTATACACAGCGCCTGATAGTCAGTTCTCCGCCCGTTATACACAGCGCCCGATAGTCAGTTCTCTGCCCGTTATACACAGTGCCCGATAATCAGTTCTCCGTCCGTTATACACAGCGCCCGATAGTCAGTTCTCTGCCCATTATACACAGCGCCCGATAGTCAGTTCTCCGCCCGTTATACACAGCGCCTGATAGTCAGTTCTCTGCCCGTTATACACAGCACCCGATAGTCAGTTCTCTGCCCGTTGTACACAGTGCCTGATAGTCAGTTCTCTGCCCGTTATACACAGCGCCTGATAGTCAGTTCTCTGCCCGTTAAACACAGCGCCCGATAATCAGTTCTCCGCCCGTTATACACAGCATCCGATAGTCAGTTCTCTGCCCGTTATACACAGCGCCTGATAGTCAGTTCTCTGCCCGTTATACACAGCGCCCGAAAATCAGTTCTCCGCCCGTTATACACAGCTCCTGATAGTCAGTTCTCCGCCCGTTATACACAGCGCCCGATAGTCAGTTCTCTGCCCGTTATACACAGCGCCTGACAGTCAGTTCTCCGCCCGTTATACACAGCGCCCGATAGTCAGTTCTCCGCCCGTTATACACAGCGCCCGATAGTCAGTTTTCTGCCCGTTATACACAGCGCCTGATAGTCAGTTCTCTGCCCGTTATACACAGTGCCCGATAGTCAGTTCTCTGCCCGTTATACACAGTGCCCGATAGTCAGTTCTCTGCCCATTATACACAGTGCCCGATAGTCAGTTCTCCGCCCGTTATACACAGCGCCCGATAGTCAGTTCTCCGCCCGTTATACACAGCGCCCGATAGTCAGTTCTCCGCCCGTTATACACAGCGCCCGATAGTCAGTTCTCCGTCCGTTATACACAGCGCCCGATAGTCAGTTCTCTGCCCGTTATACACAGCGTCCGATAGTCAGTTCTCCGCCCGTTATACACAGCACCCGATAGTCAGCTCTCTGCCCGTTACACACAGCGCCCGATAGTCAGTTCTCCGCCCGTTATACACAGCGCCCGATAGTCAGTTCTCCGCCTGTTATACTCAGCGCCCGATAGTCAATTCTCTGCCCATTATACACAGCGCCCGATAGTCAGTTCTCTGCCCGTTATACACAGCGCCCGATATTCAGTTCTCCGCCCGTTATACACAGCGCCCGATAGTCAGTTCTGCACCTGTTATACTCAGCGCCCGATAGTCAGTTCTCCCCCCATTTTACACAGCGCCCGATAGTCAGTTCTCCGCCCGTTATACACTGCGCCCGATAGTCAGTTCTCCGCCCGTTATACACAGCGCCCGATAGTCAGTTCTCTGCCCGTTATACACAGCGCCTGATAGTCAGTACTCCGCCCGTTATACACAGCGCCCGATAGTCAGTTCTCCGCCCGTTATACACAGCGCCCGATAGTCAGTTCTCTGCCCGTTATACACAGCGCCTGATAGTCAGTTCTCCGCCCGTTATACTCAGCGCCCGATAGTCAGTTCTCTGCCCGTTATACACAGTGCCTGATAGTCACTTCTCCGCCCGTTATACACAGCCCCCGATAGTCAGTTCTCCGCCCGTTATACACAGCGCACGATAGTCAGTTCTCTGCCCGTTATACACAGCGCCTGATAGTCAGTTCTCTGCCCGTTATACACAGTGCCCGATAGTCAGTTCTCTGCCCGTTATACACAGTGCCCGATAGTCAGTTCTCTGCCCGTTATACACAGTGCCCGATAGTCAGTTCTCCGCCCGTTATACACAGCGCCCGATAGTCAGTTCTCCGCCCGTTATACACAGCGCCCGATAGTCAGTTCTCCGCCCGTTATACACAGCGCCCGATAGTCAGTTCTCCGTCCGTTATACACAGCGCCCGATAGTCAGTTCTCTGCCCGTTATACACAGCGTCCGATAGTCAGTTCTCCGCCCGTTATACACAGCACCCGATAGTCAGCTCTCTGCCCGTTACACACAGCGCCCGATAGTCAGTTCTCTGCCCGTTATACACAGCGTCCGATAGTCAGTTCTCCGCCCGTTATACACAGCACCCGATAGTCAGCTCTCTGCCCGTTACACACAGCGCCCGATAGTCAGTTCTCCGCCCGTTATACACAGCGCCCGATAGTCAGTTCTCCGCCTGTTATACTCAGCGCCCGATAGTCAATTCTCTGCCCGTTATACACAGCGCCCGATAGTCAGTTCTCTGCCCGTTATACACAGCACCCGATAGTCTGTTCTCTGCCCGTTATACACAGTGCCCGATAGTCAGCTCGTCGCCCGTTATACACAGCGCCCGATCGTCAGTTCTCTGCCCGTTATACACAGCGCCCGATAGTCAGCTCGTCGCCCGTTATACACAGCGCCCGATAGTCAGTTCTCCGCCCGTTATACACAGCGCCCGACAGTCAGTTCTCCGCCCGTTATACACAGCGCCCGATAGTCTGTTCTCTGCCCGTTATACACAGCGCCTGATAGTCAGTTCTCTGCCCGTTATACACAGTGCCCGATAGTCAGTTCTCCGCCCGTTATACACAGCGCCTGATAGTCAGTCCTCCGCCCGTTAAACACAGTGCCCGATAATCAGTTCTCCGCCCGTTATACACAGCACCCGACAGTCAGTTCTTCGCCCGTTATACACAGCGCCCGATAATCAGTTCTCCGCCCGTTATACACAGCGCCCGATAGTCAGTTCTCCGCCCGTTATACACAGCGCCCGATAGCCAGTTCTCTGCCAGTTATACACAGCGCCTGATAGTCAGTTCTCCGCCCGTGATACACAGCGCCCGATAATCAGTTCTCCGCCCGTTATACACAGCGCCCGATAGTCAGTTCTCTGCCCGTTATACACAGCGCTTGATAGTCAGTTCTCCGCCCGTTATACACAGCGCCTGATAGTCAGTTCTCTGCCCGTTATACACAGCGCCTGATAGTCAGTTCTCCGCCCGTTATACACAGCGCCCGATAGTCAGTTCTCCGCCCGTTATACACAGCGCACGATAGTCAGTTCTCTGCCCGTTATACACAGTGCCGGATAGTCAGTTCTCTGCCCGTTATACACAGTGCCCGATAGTCAGTTCTCTGCCCGTTATACACAGTGCCCGATAGTCAGTTCTCTGCCCGTTATACACAGCGCCCGATAGTCAGTTCTCCGCCCGTTATACACAGCGCCCGATAGTCAGTTCTCTGCCCGTTATACACAGCGCCAGATAGTCAGTTCTCTGCCCGTTATAAACAGCGCCCGATAGTCAGTTCTCCGCCCGTTATACACAGCGCCCGATAGTCGGTTCTCCGCCCGTTATACACAGTGCCCGATAGTCAGTTCTCCGCCCGTTATACACAGCGCCCGATAGTCAGTCTCCGCCCGTTATACACAGCGCCCGATAGTCGGTTCTCCGCCCGTTATACACAGTGCCCGATAGTCAGTTCTCCGCCCGTTATACACAGCGCCCGATAGTCAGTTCTCCACCCATTATACACAGCGCCCGATAGTCAGTCTCCGCCCATTATACACAGCGCCCGATAGTCAGTTTCTGCCCGTTATACACAGCGCCCGATAGTCAGTTTCCGCCCATTATACACAGCGCCCGATAGTCAGTTCTCTGCCCGTTACACACAGCGCCCGATAGTCAGTTCTCCGCCCGTTATACACAGCGCCCGATAGTCAGTTCTCCGCCCGTTATACACAGCGCCCGATATTCAGTTCTCCACCCATTATACACAGCGCCCGATAGTCAGTTTCCGCCCGTTATACACAGTGCCCGATAGTCAGTTTCCACCCGTTATACACAGCGTCCGACAGTCAGTTCTCCGCCCATTATACACAGTGCCCGATAGTCAGTTCTCCGCCCGTTATACACAGCGCCCGATAGTCAGTTTCCACCCGTTATACACAGAGCCGATAGTCAGTTCTCCGCCCGTTATACACAGCGCCCGATAGTCAGTTCTCCGCCCGTTATACACAGCGCCCGATCGTCAGTTCTCCGCCCGCTATACACAGCGCCCGATAGTCAGTTTCCGCCCGTTATACACAGCGCCAGATAGTCAGTTCTCTGCCCGTTATAAACAGCGCCCGATAGTCAGTTCTCCGCCCGTTATACACAGCGCCCGATAGTCGGTTCTCCGCCCGTTATACACAGTGCCCGATAGTCAGTTCTCCGCCCGTTATACACAGCGCCCGATAGTCAGTTCTCCACCCATTATACACAGCGCCCGATAGTCAGTCTCCGCCCGTTATACACAGCGCCCGATAGTCAGTTTCTGCCCGTTATACACAGCGCCCGACAGTCAGTTTCCGCCCATTATACACAGCGCCCGATAGTCAGTTCTCTGCCCGTTACACACAGCGCCCGATAGTCAGTTCTCCGCCCGTTATACACAGCGCCCGATAGTCAGTTCTCCGCCCATTATACACAGCGCACGATAGTCAGTTCTCTGCCCGTTATACACAGTGCCGGATAGTCAGTTCTCTGCCCGTTATACACAGTGCCCGATAGTCAGTTCTCTGCCCGTTATACACAGTGCCCGATAGTCAGCTCGTCGCCCGTTATCCACAGCGCCCGATAGTCAGTTCTCTGCCCGTTATACACAGCGCCCGATAGTCAGTTCTCCGCCCGTTATACACAGCGCCCGATAGTCAGTTCTCTGCCCGTTATACACAGCGCCAGATAGTCAGTTCTCTGCCCGTTATAAACAGCGCCCGATAGTCAGTTCTCCGCCCGTTATACACAGCGCCCGATAGTCGGTTCTCCGCCCGTTATACACAGTGCCCGATAGTCAGTTCTCCGCCCGTTATACACAGCGCCCGATAGTCAGTTCTCCACCCATTATACACAGCGCCCGATATTCAGTCTCCGCCCATTATACACAGCGCCCGATAGTCAGTTTCTGCCCGTTATACACAGCGCCCGATAGTCAGTTTCCGCCCATTATACACAGCGCCCGATAGTCAGTTCTCTGCCCGTTACACACAGCGCCCGATAGTCAGTTCTCCGCCCGTTATACACAGCGCCCGATAGTCAGTTCTCCGCCCGTTATACACAGCGCCCGATATTCAGTTCTCCACCCATTATACACAGCGCCCGATAGTCAGTTTCCGCCCGTTATACACAGTGCCCGATAGTCAGTTTCACCCGTTATACACAGCGTCCGACAGTCAGTTCTCCGCCCATTATACACAGTGCCCGATAGTCAGTTCTCCGCCCGTTATACACAGCGCCCGATAGTCAGTTTCCGCCCGTTATACACAGAGCCAATAGTCAGTTCTCCGCCCGTTATACACAGCGCCCGATAGTCAGTTCTCCGCCCGTTATACACAGCGCCCGATCGTCAGTTCTCCGCCCGCTATACACAGCGCCCGATAGTCAGTTTCCGCCCGTTATACTCAGCGCCCGATAGTCAGTTTCCGCCCGTTATACACAGCGCCTGATAGTCAGTTCTCCGCCCGTTTTACACAGCGCCCGATAGTCAGTTCTCCGCCCGTTATACACAGTGCCTGATAGTCAGTTCTCCGCCCGTTATACACAGCGCCCGATAGTCTGTTTTCCGCCCGTTATACACAGCACCTGATAGTCAGTTCCCCGCCCGTTATACACAGCGCCCGATAGTCAGTTATCTGCCCGTTATACACAGCGCCTGATAGTCAGTTCTCCGCCCGTTATACACAGCGCCCGATAGTCATTTCTCCGCCCGTTACACAAAGCGCCCGATAGTCAGTTCTCTGCCCATTATACGCAGCGCCTGATAGTCAGTTCTCCGCCCGTTATACACAGCGCCCGAAAGTCAGTTCTCTGCCCATTATACACAGCGCCTGATAGTCAGTTCTCTGCCCATTATACACAGCGCCCGATAGTCAGTTCTCTGCCCGTTATACACAGCGCCCGATATTCAGTTCTCCGCCCGTTATACACAGCGCCCGACAGTCAGTTCTGCACCTGTTATACTCAGCGCCCGATAGTCAGTTCTCCCCCCATTTTACACAGCGCCCGATAGTCAGTTCTCCGCCCGTTATACACTGCGCCCGATAGTCAGTTCTCCGCCCGTTATACACAGCGCCCGATAGTCAGTTCTCTGCCCGTTATACACTGCGCCCGATAGTCAGTTCTCCGCCCGTTATACACAGCGCCCGATAGTCAGTTCTCCGCCCGTTATACACAGCGCCCGATAGTCAGTTCTCTGCCCGTTATACACAGTGCCCGATAATCAGTTCTCCATCCGTTATACACAGCGCCCGATAGTCAGTCTCCGCCCGTTATACACAGCGCCCGATAGTCAGTTCTCTGCGCATTATACACAGCGCCCGATAGTCAGTTCTCCGCCCGTTATACACAGCGCCTGATAGTCAGTTCTCTGCCCGTTATACACAGCACCCGATAGTCAGTTCTCTGCCCGTTATACACAGTGCCTGATAGTCAGTTCTCTGCCCGTTATACACAGCGCCTGATAGTCAGTTCTCTGCCCGTTAAACACAGCGCCCGATAATCAGTTCTCCGCCCGTTATACACAGCACCCGATAGTCAGTTCTCTTCCCGTTATACACAGCGCCTGATAGTCAGTTCTCCGCCCGTTATACACAGCGCCCGATAGTCAATTCTCCGCCCGTTATACACAGCGCCTGATAGTCAGTTCTCCGCCCGTTATACACAGCGCCCGATAGTCATTTATCTGCCCGTTATACACAGCGCCTGATAGTCAGTTCTCCGCCCGTTATACACAGCGCCCGATAGTCAGTTCTCCGCCCGTTATACACAGCGCCTGATAGTCAGTTCTCTGCCCGTTATACACAGCGCCTGATAGTCAGTTCTCCGCCCGTTATACACAGCGCCCGATAGTCAGTTCTCTGCCCGTTATACACAGCGCCTGATAGTCAGTTCTCCGCCCGTTATACACAGCGCCCGATAGTCAGTTCTCCGCCCGTTATACACAGCGCCCGATAGTCAGTTCTCTGCCCGTTATACACAGCGCCTGATAGTCAGTTCTCTGCCCGTTATACACAGTGCCCGACAGTCAGTTCTCTGCCCGTTATACACAGTGCCCGATAGTCAGCTCATCGCCCGTTATACACAGCGCCCGATAGTCAGTTCTCTGCCCGTTATACACAGCGCCCGATAGTCAGTTCTCCGCCCATTATACACAGCGCCCGATAGTCAGTTCTCTGCCCGTTATACACAGCGCCAGATAGTCAGTTCTCTGCCCGTTATACACAGCGCCCGATAGTCAGTTCTCCGCCCGTTATACACAGCGCCCGATAGTCGGTTCTCCGCCCGTTATACACAGTGCCCGATAGTCAGTTCTCCGCCCGTTATACACAGTGCCCGATAGTCAGTTCTCCGCCCGTTATACACAGCGCCCGATAGTCAGTTCTCCGCCCGTTATACACAGCACCCGATAGTCAGTTCTCTGCCCGTTATACACAGAGCCCGATAATCAGTTCTCCGTCCGTTATACACAGCGCCCGATAGTCAGTCTCCGCCCGTTATACACAGCGCCCGATAGTCAGTTCTCTGCCCATTATACACAGCGCCCGATAGTCAGTTCTCCGCCCGTTATACACAGCGCCTGATAGTCAGTTCTCTGCCCGTTATACACAGCACCCGATAGTCAGTTCTCTGCCCGTTATACACAGTGCCTGATAGTCAGTTCTCTGCCCGTTATACACAGCGCCTGATAGTCAGTTCTCTGCCCGTTAAACACAGCGCCCGATAATCAGTTCTCCGCCCGTTATACACAGCACCCGATAGTCAGTTCTCTGCCCGTTATACACAGCGCCTGATAGTCAGTTCTCTGCCCGTTATACACAGCGCCCGATAGTCAGTTCTCCGCCCATTATACACAGCGCCTGATAGTCAGTTCTCCGCCCATTATACACAGCGCCCGATAGTCAGTTCTCTGCCCGTTATACACAGCGCCTGATAGTCAGTTCTCCGCCCGTTATACACAGCGCCCGATAGTCAGTTCTCCGCCCGTTATACACAGTGCCTGATAGTCAGTTCTCTGCCCGTTATACACAGCACCCGATAGTCAGTTCTCTGCCCGTTATACTCAACGCCCGATAGTCAGCTCTCTGCCCGTTATACACAGCGCCCGATAGTCAGTTCTCCGCCCGTTATACACAGCGCCCTATAGTCAGTTCTCCGCCCGTTATACACAGTGCCCGATAGTCAGTTCTCTGCCCGTTATACACAGCACCCGATAGTCAGTTCTCTGCCCGTTATACACAACGCCCGATAGTCAGTTCTCTGCCCGTTATACACAGCGCCCGATAGTCAGTTCTCCGCCCGTTATACACAGCGCCCGATAGTCAGTTCTCCGCCCGTTATTCACAGCGCCCGATAGTCAGTTCTCCGTCCGTTATACACAGCGCCCGATAGTCAGTTCTCTGCCCGTTATACACAGCGTCCGATAGTCAGTTCTCCGCCCGTTATACACAGCGCCCGATAGTCAGTTCTCTGCCCGTTATACACAGCGCCTGATAGTCAGTTCTCTGCCCGTTAAACACAGCGCCCGATAATCAGTTCTCCGCCCGTTATACACAGCACCCGATAGTCAGTTGTCTGCCCGTTATACACAGCGCCTGATAGTCAGTTCTCTGCCCGTTATACACAGCGCCCGATAGTCAGTTCTCTGCCCGTTATACACAGCGCCTGATAGTCAGTTCTCCGCCCATTATACACAGCGCCCGATAGTCAGTTCTCTGCCCGTTATACACAGCGCCTGATAGTCAGTTCTCCGCCCGTTATACACAGCGCCCGATAGTCAGTTCTCCGCCCGTTATACACAGTGCCTGATAGTCAGTTCTCTGCCCGTTATACACAGCACCCGATAGTCAGTTCTCTGCCCGTTATACTCAACGCCCGATAGTCAGCTCTCTGCCCGTTATACACAGCGCCCGATAGTCAGTTCTCCGCCCGTTATACACAGCGCCCGATAGTCAGTTCTCCGCCCGTTATACACAGTGCCCGATAGTCAGTTCTCTGCCCGTTATACACAGCACCCGATAGTCAGTTCTCTGCCCGTTATACACAACGCCCGATAGTCAGTTCTCTGCCCGTTATACACAGCGCCCGATAGTCAGTTCTCCGCCCGTTATACACAGCGCCCGATAGTCAGTTCTCCGCCCGTTATTCACAGCGCCCGATAGTCAGTTCTCCGTCCGTTATACACAGCGCCCGATAGTCAGTTCTCTGCCCGTTATACACAGCGTCCGATAGTCAGTTCTCCGCCCGTTATACACAGCGCCCGATAGTCAGCTCTCTGCCCGTTATACACAGCGCCCGATAGTCAGTTCTCCGCCCGTTATACACAGCGCCCGATAGTCAGTTCTCCGCCTGTTATAGTCAGCGCCCGATAGTCAATTCTCTGCCGGTTACACACAGCGCCTGACAGTCAGTTCTCTGCCGTTATACACAGCGCCCGATAGTCAGTTCTCTGCCCGTTATACACAGCGCCTGATAGTCAGTTCTCCGCCTGTTATACACAGCACCCGATAGTCAGTTCTCTGCCGGTTATACACAGCGCCGGATAGTCAGTTCTCCGCCCGTTACACACAGCGCCCGATAGTCAGTTCTCCACCCACTATACACAGCGCCCGATAGTCACTTCTCCTCCCACTATACTCAGCGCCCGATATTCAGTTCTCCGCCCGTTATACACAGCGTCCTATAGTCAGTTCTCCGCCTGTTATGCACAGCGCCCGATAGTCAGTCCTCCGCCCGTTATACACAGCGCCCGATAGTCAGTTCTCTGCCCGTTATACACAGCGCCCGATAGTCAGTTCTCCGCCCGTTATACACAGCGCCCGATAGTCAGTTCTCCACCCATTATACACAGCGCCCGATAGTCAGTTTCCGCCCGTTATACACAGCGCCCGATAGTCAGTTTCCGCCCGTTTTACACAGCGCCCGATAGTCAGTTTCCGCCCATTATACACAGCGCCTGATAGTCAGTTCTCTGCCCGTTACACACAGCGCCCGATAGTCAGTTCTCCGCCCGTTATACACAGCGCCCGATAGTCAGTTCTCCGCCCGTTATACACAGCGCCCGATATTCAGTTCTCCACCCATTATACACAGCGCCCGATAATCAGTTTCCGCCCGTTATACACAGCGCCCGATAGTCAGTTTCCACCCGTTTTACACAGCGTCCGACAGTCAGTTCTCCGCCCATTATACACAGTGCCCGACAGTCAGTTCTCCGACCGTTATACACAGCGCCCGATAGTCAGTTTCTGCCCGTTATACACAGAGCCCGATAGTCAGTTCTCCGCCCGTTACACACAGCGCCCGATAGTCAGTTCTCCGCCCGTTATACACAGCGCCCGATCGTCAGCTCTCCGCCCGTTATACACAGCGCCCGATAGTCATTTTCCGCCCGTTATACACAGCGCCCGATAGTCAGTTTCCGCCCGTTATACACAGCGCCCGATAGTCAGTTCTCCGCCCGTTATACACAGCGCCTGATAGTCAGTTCTCCGCCCGTTATACACACCGCCCGATAGTCAGTTTTCCGCCCATTATACACAGCACCTGAAAGTCAGTTCCCCGCCCGTTATACACAGCGCCCGATAGTCAATTCTCCGCCCGTTATACACAGCGCCCGATCGTCAGTTCTCTGCCCATTATACACAGCGCCTGATAGTCAGTTCTCCGCCCGTTATACACAGCGCCCGATAGTCAGTTCTCTGCCCATTATACACAGCGCCTGATAGTCAGTTCTCTGCCCGTTATACACAGCGCCCGATAGTCAGTTCTCTGCCCGTTATACACAGCGCCCGATATTCAGTTCTCCGCCCGTTATACCCAGCGCCCGATAGTCAGTTCTGCACCTGTTATACTCAGCGCCCGATAGTCAGTTCTCCCCCCATTTTACACAGCGCCCGATAGTCAGTTCTCCGCCCGTTATACACAGCGCCCGATAGTCAGTTCTCTGCCCGTTATAAACAGCGCCCGATAGTCAGCTCGTCGCCCGTTATAGACAGCGCCCGACAGTCAGTTCTCTGCCCGTTATACACATCGCCCGATAGTCAGCTCATCGCCCGTTATACACAGCGCCCGATAGTCAGTTCTCTGCCCGTTATACACAGCGCCCGATTGTCAGTTCTCCGCCCATTATACACAGCGCCCGATAGTCAGTTCTCTGCCCGTTATACACAGCGCCTGATAGTCAGTTCTCTGCCCGTTATACACAGCGCCCGATAGTCAGTTCTCCACCCGTTATACACAGCGCCTGATAGTCATTTCTCCGCCCGTTAAACACAGTGCCCGATAATCAGTTCTCCGCCCGTTATACACAGCACCCGATAGTCAGTTCTTCGCCCGTTATACACAGCGCCCGATAGTCAGTTCTCCGCCCGTTATACACAGCGCCCGATAGTCAGTTCTCCGCCCGTTATACACAGCACCCGATAGTCAGTTCTCTGCCCGTTATACACAGAGCCCGATAATCAGTTCTCCGTCCGTTATACACAGCGCCCGATAGTCAGTCTCCGCCCGTTATACACAGCGCCCGATAGTCAGTTCTCTGCCCATTATACACAGCGCCCGATAGTCAGTTCTCCGCCCGTTATACACAGCGCCTGATATTCAGTTCTCTGCCCGTTATACACAGCACCCGATTGTCAGTTCTCTGCCCGTTATACACAGTGCCTGATAGTCAGTTCTCTGCCCGTTATACACAGCGCCTGATAGTCAGTTCTCTGCCCGTTAAACACAGCGCCCGATAATCAGTTCTCCGCCCGTTATACACAGCACCCGATAGTCAGTTCTCTGCCCGTTATACACAGCGCCTGATAGTCAGTTCTCTGCCCGTTATACACAGCGCCCGATAGTCAGTTCTCCGCCCATTATACACAGCTCCTGATAGTCAGTTCTCCGCCCGTTATACACAGCGCCCGATAGTCAGTTCTCTGCCCGTTATACACAGCGCCTGATAGTCAGTTCTCCGCCCGTTATACACAGCGCCCGATAGTCAGTTCTCCGCCCGTTATACACAGTGCCCGATAGTCAGTTCTCTGCCCGTTATACACAGCACCCGATAGTCAGTTCTCTGCCCATTATATACAACGCCCGATAGTCAGTTCTCTGCCCGTTATACACAGCGCCCGATAGTCAGTTCTCCGCCCATTATACACAGCGTCCGATAGTCAGTTCTCTGCCCGTTACACACAGCGCCCGATAGTCAGCTCTCTGCCCGTTATACACAGCGCCCGATAGTCAGTTCTCCGCCCGCTATACACAGCGCCCGATAGTCAGTTCTCTGCCCGTTATACACAACGCCTGATAGTCAGTTCTCCGCCCGTTATACACAGCGCCCGATAGTCAGTTCTCCGCCCGTTATACACAGTGCCCGATAGTCAGTTCTCTGCCCGTTATACACAGCACCCGATAGTCAGTTCTCTGCCCGTTATACACAACGCCCGATAGTCAGTTCTCTGCCCGTTATACACAGTGCCCGATAGTCAGTTCTCCGCCCGTTATACACAGCGCCCGATAGTCAGTTCTCCACCCGTTATTCACAGCGCCCGATAGTCAGTTCTCCGTCCGTTATACACAGCGCCCGATAGTCAGTTCTCTGCCCATTATACACAGCGTCCGATAGTCAGTTCTCCGCCCGTTATACACAGCGCCCGATAGTCAGCTCTCTGCCCGTTATACACAGCGCCCGATAGTCAGTTCTCCGCCCGTTATACACAGCGCCCGATAGTCAGTTCTCCGCCTGTTATAGTCAGCGCCCGATAGTCAATTCTCTGCCCGTTATACACAGCGCCTGATAGTCAGTTCTCTGCCCGTTATACACAGCGCCCGATAGTCAGTTCTCTGCCCGTTATACACAGCGCCTGATAGTCAGTTCTCCGCCTGTTATACACAGCACCCGATAGTCAGTTCTCTGCCGGTTATACACAGCGCCGGATAGTCAGTTCTCCGCCCGTTATACACAGCGCCCGATAGTCAGTTCTCCACCCACTATACACAGCGCCCGATAGTCACTTCTCCTCCCACTATACTCAGCGCCCGATATTCAGTTCTCCGCCCGTTATACACAGCGCCCGATAGTCAGTTCTCCGCCTGTTATGCACAGCGCCCGATAGTCAGTCCTCCGCCCGTTATACACAGCGCCCGATAGTCAGTTCTCTGCCCGTTATACACAGCGCCCGATAGTCAGTTCTCCGCCCGTTATACACAGCGCCCGATAGTCAGTTCTCCACCCATTATACACAGCGCCCGATAGTCAGTTTCCGCCCGTTATACACAGCGCTCGATAGTCAGTTTCCGCCCGTTTTACACAGCGCCCGATAGTCAGTTTCCGCCCATTATACACAGCGCCCGATAGTCAGTTCTCTGCCCGTTACACACAGCGCCCGATAGTCAGCTCTCCGCCCGTTATACACAGCGCCCGATAGTCAGTTCTCCGCTCGTTATACACAGTGCCCGATATTCAGTTCTCCACCCATTATACACAGCGCCCGATAATCAGTTTCCGCCCGTTATACACAGCGCCCGATAGTCAGTTTCCACCCGTTTTACACAGCGTCCGACAGTCAGTTCTCCACCCATTATACACAGTGCCCGATAGTCAGTTCTCCGACCGTTATACACAGCGCCCGATTGTCAGTTTCTGCCCGTTACACACAGAGCCCGATAGTCAGTTCTCCGCCCGTTACACACAGCGCCCGATAGTCAGTTCTCCGCCCGTTATACACAGCGCCCGATCGTCAGCTCTCCGCCCGTTATACACAGCGCCCGATAGTCATTTTCCGCCCGTTATACACAGCGCCCGATAGTCAGTTTCCGCCCGTTATACACAGCGCCCGATAGTCAGTTCTCCGCCCGTTATACACAGCGCCTGATAGTCAGTTCTCTGCCCATTATACACAGCGCCTGATAGTCAGTTCTCTGCCCGTTATACACAGCGCCCGATAGTCAGTTCTCTGCCCGTTATACACAGCGCCCGATATTCAGTTCTCCGCCCGTTATACCCAGCGCCCGATAGTCAGTTCTGCACCTGTTATATTCAGCGCCCGATAGTCAGTTCTCCCCCCATTTTACACAGCGCCCGATAGTCAGTTCTCCGCCCGTTATACACAGCGCCCGATAGTCAGTTCTCTGCCCGTTATACACAGCGCCCGATAGTCAGCTCGTCGCCCGTTATAGACAGCGCCCGATAGTCAGTTCTCTGCCCGTTATACACATCGCCCGATAGTCAGCTCATCGCCCGTTATACACAGCGCCCGATAGTCAGTTCTCTGCCCGTTATACACAGCGCCCGATAGTCAGTTCTCCGCCCATTATACACAGCGCCCGATAGTCAGTTCTCTGCCCGTTATGCACAGCGCCTGATAGTCAGTTCTCTGCCCGTTATACACAGCGCCCGATAGTCAGTTCTCCACCCGTTATACACAGCGCCTGATAGTCATTTCTCCGCCCGTTAGACACAGTGCCCGATAATCAGTTCTCCGCCCGTTATACACAGCACCCGATAGTCAGTTCTTCGCCCGTTATACACAGCGCCCGATAGTCAGTTCTCCGCCCGTTATACACATGCGCCCGATAGTCAGTTCCCCGCCCGTTATACACAGCACCTGATAGTCAGTTCTCCGCCCGTTATACACAGCGCCCGATAGTCAGTTCTCCGCCCGTTATACACAGCGCCCGATAGTCAGTTCTCTGCCCGTTATACACAGCGCCTGATAGTCAGTTCTCCGCCCGTTATACACAGCGCCCGATAGTCAGTTCTCTGCCCGTTATACACAGCGCCTGCTAGTCAGTTCTCCGCCCGTTATACACAGCGCCCGATAGTCAGTTCCCCGCCCGTTATACACAGCGCACGATAGTCAGTTCTCTGCCCGTTATACACAGCGCCTGATAGTCAGTTCTCTGCCCGTTATACACAGTGCCCGATAGTCAGTTCTCTGCCCGTTATACACAGTGCCCGATAGTCGGCTCGTCGCCCGTTATACACAGCGCCCGATAGTCAGTTCTCCGCCCGTTATACACAGCGCCCGATAGTCAGTTCTCCGCCCGTTATACACAGCGCCCGATAGTCAGTTCTCTGCCCGTTATACACAGCGCCCGATAGTCAGTTCTCCGCCCGTTATACACAGCGCCCGATAGTCAGTTTTCCGCCCGTTATACACAGCTCCTGATAGTCAGTTCCCCGCCCATTATACACAGCGCCCGATCGTCAGTTCTCCGCCCGTTATACACAGCGCCTGATAGTCAGTTCTCTGCCCGTTATACACAGTGCCCGATAGTCAGTTCTCTGCCCGTTATACACAGTGCCCGATAGTCAGCTCGTCGCCCGTTATACACAGCGCCCGATAGTCAGTTCTCTGCCCGTTATACACAGCGCCCGATAGTCAGTTCTCCGCCCGTTATACACAGCGCCCGATAGTCAGTTCTCCGCCCGTTATACACAGCGCCCGATAGTCGGTTCTCCGCCCGTTATACACAGTGCCCGATAGTCAGTTCTCCGCCCGTTATACACAGCGCCCGATAGTCAGTTCTCCGCCCGTTATACACAGCGCCCGATAGTCAGTTCTCCGCCCGTTATACACAGCGCCCGATAGTCAGTTCTCCGCCCGTAATACACAGCGCCCGATAGTCAGTTCTCCGCCCGTTATACACAGCGCCCGATAGTCAGTTCTCCGCCCGTTATACACAGCGCCCGATAGTCAGTTCTCCGTCCGTTATACACAGCGCCCGATAGTCAGATCTCTGCCCGTTATACACAGCGTCCGATAGTCAGTTCTCCGCCCGTTATACACAGCGCCCGATAGTCAGCTCTCTGCCCATTATACACAGCGCCCGATAGTCAGTTCTCCGCCCGTTATACACAGCGCCCGATAGTCAGTTCTCCGCCTGTTATACTCAGCGCCCGATAGTCAGTACTCCGCCCTTTATACACAGTGCCCGATAGTCAGTTCTCCGCCCGTTATACACAGCGCCCGATAGTCAGTTTCCGCCCGTTATACACAGAGCCCGATAGTCAGTTCTCCGCCCGTTATACACAGCGCCCGATAGTCAGCTCTCCGCCCGTTATACACAGCGCCCGATCGTCAGCTCTCCACCCGTTATACACAGCGCCCGATAGTCAGTTTCCGCCCGTTATACACAGCGCCCGATAGTCAGTTTCCGCCCTTTATACACAGCACCCGATAGTCAGTTCTCCGCCCGTTATACACAGCGCCTGATAGTCAGTTCTCCGCCCGTTATACACAGCGCCCGATAGTCAGTTTTCGCCCGTTATACACAGCGCCCGATAGTCAGTTCTCCGCCCGTTATACACAGCGCCTGATAGTCAGTTCTCTGCCCATTATACACAGCGCCTGATAGTCAGTTCTCTGCCCGTTATACACAGCGCCCGATAGTCAGTTCTCTGCCCGTTATACACAGCGCCCGATATTCAGTTCTCCGCCCGTTATACCCAGCGCCCGATAGTCAGTTCTGCACCTGTTATATTCAGCGCCCGATAGTCAGTTCTCCCCCCATTTTACACAGCGCCCGATAGTCAGTTCTCTGCCCGTTATACACAGCGCCCGATAGTCAGTTCTCTGCCCGTTATACACAGCGCCCGATAGTCAGCTCGTCGCCCGTTATAGACAGCGCCCGATAGTCAGTTCTCTGCCCGTTATACACATCGCCCGATAGTCAGCTCATCGCCCGTTATACACAGCGCCCGATAGTCAGTTCTCTGCCCGTTATACACAGCGCCCGATAGTCAGTTCTCCGCCCATTATACACAGCGCCCGATAGTCAGTTCTCTGCCCGTTATGCACAGCGCCTGATAGTCAGTTCTCTGCCCGTTATACACAGCGCCCGATAGTCAGTTCTCCACCCGTTATACACAGCGCCTGATAGTCATTTCTCCGCCCGTTAAACACAGTGCCCGATAATCAGTTCTCCGCCCGTTATACACAGCACCCGATAGTCAGTTCTTCGCCCGTTATACACAGCGCCCGATAGTCAGTTCTCCGCCCGTTATACACATGCGCCCGATAGTCAGTTCCCCGCCCGTTATACACAGCACCTGATAGTCAGTTCTCCGCCCGTTATACACAGCGCCCGATAGTCAGTTCTCCGCCCGTTATACACAGCGCCCGATAGTCAGTTCTCTGCCCGTTATACACAGCGCCTGATAGTCAGTTCTCCGCCCGTTATACACAGCGCCCGATAGTCAGTTCTCTGCCCGTTATACACAGCGCCTGCTCGTCAGTTCTCCGCCCGTTATACACAGCGCCCGATAGTCAGTTCCCCGCCCGTTATACACAGCGCACGATAGTCAGTTCTCTGCCCGTTATACACAGCGCCTGATAGTCAGTTCTCTGCCCGTTATACACAGTGCCCGATAGTCAGTTCTCTGCCCGTTATACACAGTGCCCGATAGTCAGCTCGTCGCCCGTTATACACAGCGCCCGATAGTCAGTTCTCCGCCCGTTATACACAGCGCCCGATAGTCAGTTCTCCGCCCGTTATACACAGCGCCCGATAGTCAGTTCTCTGCCCGTTATACACAGCGCCTGATAGTCAGTTCTCTGCCCGTTATACACAGCGCCCGATAGTCAGTTCTCCGCCCGTTATACACAGCGCCCGATAGTCAGTTCTCTGCCCGTTATACACAGCGCCTGATAGTCAGTTCTCTGCCCGTTATACACAGCGCCCGATAGTCAGTTCTCCGCCCGTTATACACAGCGCCCGATAGTCAGTTTTCCGCCCGTTATACACAGCACCTGATAGTCAGTTCCCCGCCCATTATACACAGCGCCCGATAGTCAGTTCTCCGCCCGTTATACACAGCGCCTGATAGTCAGTTCTCCGCCCGTTATACACAGCGCCCGATAGTCAGCTCTCTGCCCATTATACACAGCGCCCGATAGTCAGTTCTCCGCCCTTTATACACAGTGCCCGATAGTCAGTTCTCCGCCCGTTATACACAGTGCCCGATAGTCAGTTTCCGCCCGTTATACACAGAGCCCGATAGTCAGTTCTCCGCCCGTTATACACAGCGCCCGATAGTCAGTTCTCCGCCCGTTATACACAGCGCCCGATCGTCAGCTCTCCACCCGTTATACACAGCGCCCGATAGTCAGTTTCCGCCCGTTATACACAGCGCCCGATAGTCAGTTTCCGCCCTTTATACACAGCACCCGATAGTCAGTTCTCCGCCCGTTATACACAGCGCCTGATAGTCAGTTCTCCGCCCGTTATACACAGCGCCCGATAGTCAGTTTTCCGCCCGTTATACACAGCACCTGAAAGTCAGTTCTCCGCCCGTTATACACAGTGCCCGATAGTCAGTTCTCCGCCCGTTATACACAGCGCCCGATCGTCAGCTCTCCACCCGTTATACACAGCGCCCGATAGTCAGTTTCCGCCCGTTATACACAGCGCCCGATAGTCAGTTTCCGCCCTTTATACACAGCACCCGATAGTCAGTTCTCCGCCCGTTATACACAGCGCCTGATAGTCAGTTCTCCGCCCGTTATACACAGCGCCCGATAGTCAGTTTTCCGCCCGTTATACACAGCACCTGAAAGTCAGTTCTCCGCCAGTTATACACAGCGCCCGATAGTCATTTCTCCGCCCGTAATACGCAGCGCCCGATCGTCAGTTCTCTGCCCATTTTTCACAGCGCCTGATAGTTAGTTCTCCGCCCGTTATACACAGCGCCTGATAGTCATTTCTCCGCCCGTTAAACACAGTGCCCGATAATCAGTTCTCCGCCCGTTATACACAGCGCCCGATAGTCAGTTTTCCGCCCGTTATACACAGCACCTGAAAGTCAGTTCTCCGCCCGTTATACACAGCGCCCGATAGTCATTTCTCCGCCCGTAATACGCAGCGCCCGATCGTCAGTTCTCTGCCCATTTTTCACAGCGCCTGATAGTTAGTTCTCTGCCCGTTATACACAGCGCCTGATAGTCATTTCTCCGCCCGTTAAACACAGTGCCCGATAATCAGTTCTCCGCCCGTTATACACAGCACCCGATAGTCAGTTCTTCGCCCGTTATACACAGCGCCCGATAGTCAGTTCTCCGCCCGTTATACACATGCGCCCGATAGTCAGTTCCCCGCCCGTTATACACAGCACCTGATAGTCAGTTCTCCGCCCGTTATACACAGCGCCCGATAGTCAGTTCTCCGCCCGTTATACACAGCGCCTGATAGTCAGTTCTCTGCCCGTTATACACAGTGCCCGATAGTCAGTTCTCTGCCCGTAATACACAGTGCCCGATAGTCAGCTCGTCGCCCGTTATACACAGCGCCCGATAGTCAGTTCTCTGCCCGTTATACACAGCGCCCGAAAGTCAGTTCTCCGCCCGTTATAGACAGCGCCCGATAGTCAGTTCTCTGCCCATTATACACAGCGCCTGATAGTCAGTTCTCTGCCCGTTATACACAGCGCCCGATAGTCAGTTCTCCGCCCGTTCTACACAGCGCCCGATAGTCGGTTCTCCGCCCGTTATACACAGTGCCCGATAGTCAGTTCTCCGCCCGTCATACACAGCGCCCGATAGTCAGTTCTCCGCCCGTTATACACAGTGCCCGATAGTCAGTTCTCCACCCGTTATACACTGCGCCTGATAGTCAGTTCTCCGCCCGTTATACACAGCGCCCGATAGTCAGTTCTCCGCCCGTTATACACAGCGCCTGACAGTCAGTTCTCTGCCCGTTATACACAGTGCCCGATAGTCAGTTCTCCGCCCGTTATACACAGCGCCCGATAGTCAGTTCTCTGCCCGTTATACACAGCGCCTGATAGTCAGTTCTCTGCCCGTTATACACAGCGCCCGATAGTCAGTTCTCCGCCCGTTATACACAGCGCCCGATAGTCAGTTTTCCGCCCGTTATACACAGCACCTGATAGTCAGTTCCCCGCCCATTATACACAGCGCCCGATAGTCAGTTCTCCGCCCGTTATACACAGCGCCTGATAGTCAGTTCTCCGCCCGTTATACACAGCGCCCGATAGTCAGCTCTCCGCCCATTATACACAGCGCCCGATAGTCAGTTCTCCGCCCTTTATACACAGTGCCCGATAGTCAGTTCTCCGCCCGTTATACACAGTGCCCGATAGTCAGTTTCCGCCCGTTATACACAGAGCCCGATAGTCAGTTCTCCGCCCGTTATACACAGCGCCCGATAGTCAGTTCTCCGCCCGTTATACACAGCGCCCGATCGTCAGCTCTCCACCCGTTATACACAGCGCCCGATAGTCAGTTTCCGCCCGTTATACACAGCGCCCGATAGTCAGTTTCCGCCCTTTATACACAGCACCCGATAGTCAGTTCTCCGCCCGTCATACACAGCGCCTGATAGTCAGTTCTCCGCCCGTTATACACAGCGCCCGATAGTCAGTTTTCCGCCCGTTATACACAGCACCTGAAAGTCAGTTCTCCGCCCGTTATACACAGTGCCCGATAGTCAGTTCTCCGCCCGTTATACACAGCGCCCGATCGTCAGCTCTCCACCCGTTATACACAGCGCCCGATAGTCAGTTTCCGCCCGTTATACACAGCGCCCGATAGTCAGTTTCCGCCCTTTATACACAGCACCCGATAGTCAGTTCTCCGCCCGTTATACACAGCGCCTGATAGTCAGTTCTCCGCCCGTTATACACAGCGCCCGATAGTCAGTTTTCCGCCCGTTATACACAGCACCTGAAAGTCAGTTCTCCGCCAGTTATACACAGCGCCCGATAGTCATTTCTCCGCCCGTAATACGCAGCGCCCGATCGTCAGTTCTCTGCCCATTTTTCACAGCGCCTGATAGTTAGTTCTCCGCCCGTTATACACAGCGCCTGATAGTCATTTCTCCGCCCGTTAAACACAGTGCCCGATAATCAGTTCTCCGCCCGTTATACACAGCGCCCGATAGTCAGTTTTCCGCCCGTTATACACAGCACCTGAAAGTCAGTTCTCCGCCCGTTATACACAGCGCCCGATAGTCATTTCTCCGCCCGTAATACGCAGCGCCCGATCGTCAGTTCTCTGCCCATTTTTCACAGCGCCTGATAGTTAGTTCTCTGCCCGTTATACACAGCGCCTGATAGTCATTTCTCCGCCCGTTAAACACAGTGCCCGATAATCAGTTCTCCGCCCGTTATACACAGCACCCGATAGTCAGTTCTTCGCCCGTTATACACAGCGCCCGATAGTCAGTTCTCCGCCCGTTATACACATGCGCCCGATAGTCAGTTCCCCGCCCGTTATACACAGCACCTGATAGTCAGTTCTCCGCCCGTTATACACAGCGCCCGATAGTCAGTTCTCCGCCCGTTATACACAGCGCCTGATAGTCAGTTCTCTGCCCGTTATACACAGTGCCCGATAGTCAGTTCTCTGCCCGTAATACACAGTGCCCGATAGTCAGCTCGTCGCCCGTTATACACAGCGCCCGATAGTCAGTTCTCTGCCCGTTATACACAGCGCCCGAAAGTCAGTTCTCCGCCCGTTATAGACAGCGCCCGATAGTCAGTTCTCTGCCCATTATACACAGCGCCTGATAGTCAGTTCTCTGCCCGTTATACACAGCGCCCGATAGTCAGTTCTCCGCCCGTTCTACACAGCGCCCGATAGTCGGTTCTCCGCCCGTTATACACAGTGCCCGATAGTCAGTTCTCCGCCCGTTATACACAGCGCCCGATAGTCAGTTCTCCGCCCGTTATACACAGTGCCCGATAGTCAGTTCTCCACCCGTTATACACTGCGCCTGATAGTCAGTTCTCCGCCCGTTATACACAGCGCCCGATAGTCAGTTCTCCGCCCGTTATACACAGCGCCTGACAGTCAGTTCTCTGCCCGTTATACACAGTGCCCGATAGTCAGTTCTCTGCCCGTAATACACAGTGCCCGATAGTCAGCTCGTCGCCCATTATACACAGCGCCCGATAGTCAGTTCTCTGCCCGTTATACACAGCGCCCGAAAGTCAGTTCTCCGCCCGTTATAGACAGCGCCCGATAGTCAGTTCTCTGCCCGTTATACACAGCGCCTGATAGTCAGTTCTCTGCCCGTTATACACAGCGCCCGATAATCAGTTCTCCGCCCGTTATACACAGCGCCCGATAGTCAGTTCTCCGCCCGTTATACACAGCGCCCGATAGTCAGTTCTCCGCCCGTTATACACAGCGCCCGATAGTCAGTTCTCCGCCCGTTATACACTGCGCCCGATAGTCAGTTCTCCGCCCGTTATACACAGCGCCCGATAGTCAGTTCTCCGCCCGTTATACACAGCGCCCGATAGTCAGTTCTCCGCCCGTTATACACAGTGCCCGATAGTCAGTTCTCCGTCCGTTATACACAGCGCCCGATAGTCAGTTCTCTGCCCGTTATACACAGCGTCCGATAGTCAGTTCTCCGCCCGTTATACACAGCGCCCGATAGTCAGCTCTCTGCCCATTATACACAGCGCCCGATAGTCAGTTCTCCGCCCGTTATACACAGCGCCCGATAGTCAGTTCTCCGCCTGTTATACTCAGCGCCCGATAGTCAGTTCTCCGCCCTTTATACACAGTGCCCGATAGTCAGTTCTCCGCCCGTTATACACAGTGCCCGATAGTCAGTTTCCGCCCGTTATACACAGAGCCCGATAGTCAGTTCTCCGCCCGTTATACACAGCGCCCGATAGTCAGTTCTCCGCCCGTTATACACAGCGCCCGATCGTCAGCTCTCCGCCCGTTATACACAGCGCCCGATAGTCAGTTTCCGCCCGTTATACACAGCGCCCGATAGTCAGTTTCCGCCCTTTATACACAGCACCCGATAGTCAGTTCTCCGCCCGTTATACACAGCGCCTGATAGTCAGTTCTCCGCCCGTTATACACAGCGCCCGATAGTCAGTTTTCCGCCCGTTATACACAGCACCTGAAAGTCAGTTCACCGCCCGTTATACACAGCGCCCGATAGTCATTTCTCCGCCCGTTATACACAGCGACCGATCGTCAGTTCTCTGCCCATTTTTCACAGCGCCTGATAGTTAGTTCTCCGCCCGTTATACACAGCGCCCGATACTCAGTTCTCTGCCCATTATACACAGCGCCTGATAGTCAGTTCTCTGCCCGTTATACTCAGCGCCCGATAGTCAGTTCTCTGCCCGTTATACACAGCGCCCGATATTCAGTTCTCCGCCCGTTATACACAGCGCCCGATAGTCAGTTCTGCACCTGTTATACTCAGCGCCCGATAGTCAGTTCTCCCCCCATTTTACACAGCGCCTGATAGTCAGTTCTCCGCCCGTTAATCACAGCGCCCGATAGTCAGTTCTCTGCCCGTTATACACAGCGCCCGATAGTCAGCTCGTCGCCCGTTATACACAGCGCCCGATAGTCAGTTCTCTGCCCGTTATACACAGCGCCCGATAGTCAGCTCGTCGCCCGTTATACACAGCGCCCGATAATCAGTTCTCTGCCCGTTATACACAGCTCCCGATAGTCAGTTCTCCGCCCGTTATACACAGCGCCCGATAGTCAGTTCTCTGCCCGTTATACACAGCGCCTGATAGTCAGTTCTCTGCCCGTTATACACAGCGCCCGATAGTCAGTTCTCCGCCCGTTATACACAGCGCCTGATAGTCATTTCTCCGCCCGTTAAGCACAGTGCCCGATAATCAGTTCTCCGCCCGTTATACACAGCACCTGATAGTCAGTTCTCCGCCCGTTATACACAGCGCCCGATAGTCAGTTCTCTGCCCGTTATACACAGCGCCTGATCGTCAGTTCTCCGCCCGTTATACACAGCGCCCGATTGTCAGTTCTCTGCCCGTTATACACAGCGCCTGATAGTCAGTTCTCCGCCCGTTATACACAGCGCCCGATAGTCAGTTCTCCGCCCGTTATACACAGCGCACGATAGTCAGTTCTCTGCCCGTTATACACAGCGCCCGATAGTCAGTTCTCTGCCCGTTATACACAGTGCCCGATAGTCAGCTCGTCGCCCGTTATACACAGCGCCCGATAGTCAGTTCTCTGCTCGTTATACACAGCGCCCGATAGTCAGTTCTCCGCCCGTTATACACAGCGCCCGATAGTCAGTTCTCTGCCCGTTATACACAGCGCCTGATAGTCAGTTCTCTGCCCATTATACACAGCGCCCGATAGTCAGTTCTCCGCCCGTTATACACAGCGCCCGATAGTCAGTTCTCCGCCCGTTATACACAGTGCCCGATAGTCAGTTCTCTGCCCGTTATACACAGTGCCCGATAGTCAGTTCTCCGCCCGTTATACACAGCGCCCGATAGTCAGTTCTCCGCCCGTTATACACAGCGCCCGATAGTCAGTTCTCCGCCCGTTATACACAGTGCCCGATAATCAGTTCTCCGTCCGTTATACACAGCGCCCGATAGTCAGTCTCCGCCCGTTATACACAGCGCCCGATAGTCAGTTCTCTGCCCGTTATACACAGCGCCCGATAGTCAGTTCTCCGCCCGTTATACACAGCGCCTGATAGTCAGTTCTCTGCCCGTTATACACAGCACCCGATAGTCAGCTCTCTGCCCGTTATACACAGTGCCTGATAGTCAGCTCTCTGCCCGTTATACACAGCGCCCGATAGTCAGTTTTCCGCCCGTTATACACAGCACCTGATAGTCAGTTCCCCGCCCATTATACACAGCGCCCGATAGTCAGTTCTCCGCCCGTTATACACAGCGCCTGATAGTCAGTTCTCTGCCCGTTATACACAGTGCCCGATAGTCAGTTCTCTGCCCGTTATACACAGTGCCCGATAGTCAGCTCGTCGCCCGTTATACACAGCGCCCGATAGTCAGTTCTCTGCCCGTTATACACAGCGCCCGATAGTCAGTTCTCCGCCCGTTATACACAGCGCCCGATAGTCAGTTCTCTGCCCGTTATACACAGCGCCTGATAGTCAGTTCTCTGCCCGTTATACACAGCGCCCGATAGTCAGTTCTCCGCCCGTTATACACAGCGCCCGATAGTCGTTTCTCAGCCCGTTATACACAGTGCCCGATAGTCAGTTCTCCGCCCGTTATACACAGCGCCTGATAGTCAGTTCTCCGCCCGTTATACACAGCGCCCGATAGTCAGTTCTCCGCCCGTTATACACAGCGCCCGATAGTCAGTTCTCCGCCCGTTATACACAGCGCCCGATAGTCAGTTCTCCGCCCGTTATACACAGCGCCCGATAGTCAGTTCTCCGCCCGTTATACACAGCGCCCGATAGTCAGTTCTCCGTCCGTTATACACAGCGCCCGATAGTCAGTTCTCTGCCCGTTATACACAGCGTCCGATAGTCAATTCTCCGCCCGTTATACACAGCGCCCGATAGTCAGCTCTCTGCCCATTATACACAGCGCCCGATAGTCAGTTCTCCGCCCGTTATACACAGCGCCCGATAGTCAGTTCTCCGCCTGTTATACTCAGCGCCCGATAGTCAGTTCTCCGCCCTTTATACACAGTGCCCGATAGTCAGTTCTCCGCCCGTTATACACAGCGCCCGATAGTCAGTTTCCGCCCGTTATACACAGAGCCCGATAGTCAGTTCTCCGCCCGTTATACACAGTGCCCGATAGTCAGTTCTCCGCCCGTTATACACAGCGCCCGATCGTCAGCTCTCCGCCCGTTATACACAGCGCCCGATAGTCAGTTTCCGCCCATTATACACAGCGCCCGATAGTCAGTTTCCGCCCGTTATACACAGCACCCGATAGTCAGTTCTCCGCCCGTTATACACAGCGCCTGATAGTCAGTTCTCTGCCCGTTATACACAGCGCCCGAAAATCAGTTCTCCGCCCGTTATACACAGCGCCTGATAGTCAGTTCTCCGCCCGTTATACACAGCGCCCGATAGTCAGTTCTCTGCCCGTTATACACAGCGCCTGACAGTCAGTTCTCCGCCCGTTATACACAGCGCCCGATAGTCAGTTCTCCGCCCGTTATACACAGCGCCCGATAGTCAGTTTTCTGCCCGTTATACACAGCGCCTGATAGTCAGTTCTCTGCCCGTTATACACAGTGCCCGATAGTCAGTTCTCTGCCCGTTATACACAGTGCCCGATAGTCAGTTCTCTGCCCGTTATACACAGTGCCCGATAGACAGTTCTCCGCCCGTTATACACAGCGCCTGATAGTCAGTTCTCCGCCCGTTATACACAGTGCCCGATAGTCAGTTCTCCGCCCATTATACACAGCGCCCGATAGTCAGTTCTCCGTCCGTTATACACAGCGCCCGATAGTCAGTTCTCTGCCCGTTATACACAGCGTCCGATAGTCAGTTCTCCGCCCGTTATACACAGCACCCGATAGTCAGCTCTCTGCCCGTTACACACAGCGCCCGATAGTCAGTTCTCCGCCCGTTATACACAGCGCCCGATAGTCAGTTCTCCGCCTGTTATACTCAGCGCCCGATAGTCAATTCTCTGCCCGTTATACACAGCGCCCGATAGTCAGTTCTCTGCCCGTTATACACAGCACCCGATAGTCAGTTCTCCGCCTGTTATACTCAGCGCCCGATAGTCAGTTCTCCGCCCTTTATACACAGTGCCCGATAGTCAGTTCTCCGCCCGTTATACACAGCGCCCGATAGTCAGTTTCCGCCCGTTATACACAGAGCCCGATAGTCAGTTCTCCGCCCGTTATACACAGTGCCCGATAGTCAGTTCTCCGCCCGTTATACACAGCGCCCGATCGTCAGCTCTCCGCCCGTTATACACAGCGCCCGATAGTCAGTTTCCGCCCATTATACACAGCGCCCGATAGTCAGTTTCCGCCCGTTATACACAGCACCCGATAGTCAGTTCTCCGCCCGTTATACACAGCGCCTGATAGTCAGTTCTCTGCCCGTTATACACAGCGCCCGAAAATCAGTTCTCCGCCCGTTATACACAGCGCCTGATAGTCAGTTCTCCGCCCGTTATACACAGCGCCCGATAGTCAGTTCTCTGCCCGTTATACACAGCGCCTGACAGTCAGTTCTCCGCCCGTTATACACAGCGCCCGATAGTCAGTTCTCCGCCCGTTATACACAGCGCCCGATAGTCAGTTTTCTGCCCGTTATACACAGCGCCTGATAGTCAGTTCTCTGCCCGTTATACACAGTGCCCGATAGTCAGTTATCTGCCCGTTATACACAGTGCCCGATAGTCAGTTCTCTGCCCGTTATACACAGTGCCCGATAGTCAGTTCTCCGCCCGTTATACACAGCGCCCGATAGTCAGTTCTCCGCCCGTTATACACAGTGCCCGATAGTCAGTTCTCCGCCCGTTATACACAGCGCCCGATCGTCAGTTCTCCGTCCGTTATACACAGCGCCCGATAGTCAGTTCTCTGCCCGTTATACACAGCGTCCGATAGTCAGTTCTCCGCCCGTTATACACAGCACCCGATAGTCAGCTCTCTGCCCGTTACACACAGCGCCCGATAGTCAGTTCTCCGCCCGTTATACACAGCGCCCGATAGTCAGTTCTCCGCCTGTTATACTCAGCGCCCGATAGTCAATTCTCTGCCCGTTATACACAGCGCCCGATAGTCAGTTCTCTGCCCGTTATACACAGCACCCGATAGTCAGTTCTCTGCCCGTTATACACAGCGCCCGATAGTCAGCTCGTCGCCCGTTATACACAGCGCCCGATCGTCAGTTCTCTGCCCGTTATACACAGCGCCCGATAGTCAGCTCGTCGCCCGTTATACACAGCGCCCGATAGTCAGTTCTCCGCCCGTTATACTCAGCGCCCGATAGTCAGTTCTCCGCCCGTTATACACAGCGCCCGATAGTCTGTTCTCTGCCCGTTATACACAGCGCCTGATAGTCAGTTCTCTGCCCGTTATACACAGTGCCCGATAGTCAGTTCTCCGCCCGTTATACACAGCGCCTGATAGTCAGTCCTCCGCCCGTTAAACACAGTGCCCGATAATCAGTTCTCCGCCCGTTATACACAGCACCCGACAGTCAGTTCTTCGCCCGTTATACACAGCGCCCGATAGTCAGTTCTCCGCCCGTTATACACAGCGCCCGATAGTCAGTTCTCCGCCCGTTATACACAGCGCCCGATTGTCAGTTCTCTGCCCGTTATACACAGCGCCTGATAGTCAGTTCTCCGCCCGTTATACACAGCGCCCGATAGTCAGTTCTCCGCCCGTTATACACAGCGCCCGATAGTCAGTTCTCTGCCCGTTATACACAGCGCTTGATAGTCAGTTCTCCGCCCGTTATACACAGCGCCCGATAGTCAGTTCTCTGCCCGTTATACACAGCGCCTGATAGTCAGTTCTCCGCCCGTTATACACAGCGCCCGATAGTTCTCCGCCCGTTATACACAGCGCACGATAGTCAGTTCTCTGCCCGTTATACACAGTGCCGGATAGTCAGTTCTCTGCCCGTTATACACAGTGCCCGATAGTCAGTTCTCTGCCCGTTATACACAGTGCCCGATAGTCAGCTCGTCGCCCGTTATCCACAGCGCCCGATAGTCAGTTCTCTGCCCATTATACACAGCGCCCGATAGTCAGTTCTCCGCCCGTTATACACAGCGCCCGATAGTCAGTTCTCTGCCCGTTATACACAGCGCCAGATAGTCAGTTCTCTGCCCGTTATACACAGCGCCCGATAGTCAGTTCTCCGCCCGTTATACACAGCGCCCGATAGTCGGTTCTCCGCCCGTTATACACAGTGCCCGATAATCAGTTCTCCGTCCGTTATACACAGCGCCCGATAGTCAGTTCTCCGCCCGTTATACACAGTGCCCGATAGTCAGTTCTCCGCCCGTTATACACAGCGCCCGATAGTCAGTTCTCCGTCCGTTATACACAGCGCCCGATAGTCAGTTCTCTGCCCGTTATACACAGCGTCCGATAGTCAGTTCTCCGCCCGTTATACACAGCACCCGATAGTCAGCTCTCTGCCCGTTACACACAGCGCCCGATAGTCAGTTCTCCGCCCGTTATACACAGCGCCCGATAGTCAGTTCTCCGCCTGTTATACTCAGCGCCCGATAGTCAATTCTCTGCCCGTTATACACAGCGCCCGATAGTCAGTTCTCTGCCCGTTATACACAGCACCCGATAGTCAGTTCTCTGCCCGTTATACACAGCGCCCGATAGTCAGCTCGTCGCCCGTTATACACAGCGCCCGATCGTCAGTTCTCTGCCCGTTATACACAGCGCCCGATAGTCAGCTCGTCGCCCGTTATACACAGCGCCCGATAGTCAGTTCTCCGCCCGTTATACTCAGCGCCCGATAGTCAGTTCTCCGCCCGTTATACACAGCGCCCGATAGTCTGTTCTCTGCCCGTTATACACAGCGCCTGATAGTCAGTTCTCTGCCCGTTATACACAGTGCCCGATAGTCAGTTCTCCGCCCGTTATACACAGCGCCTGATAGTCAGTCCTCCGCCCGTTAAACACAGTGCCCGATAATCAGTTCTCCGCCCGTTATACACAGCACCCGACAGTCAGTTCTTCGCCCGTTATACACAGCGCCCGATAGTCAGTTCTCCGCCCGTTATACACAGCGCCCGATAGTCAGTTCTCCGCCCGTTATACACAGCGCCCGATTGTCAGTTCTCTGCCCGTTATACACAGCGCCTGATAGTCAGTTCTCCGCCCGTTATACACAGCGCCCGATAGTCAGTTCTCCGCCCGTTATACACAGCGCCCGATAGTCAGTTCTCTGCCCGTTATACACAGCGCTTGATAGTCAGTTCTCCGCCCGTTATACACAGCGCCCGATAGTCAGTTCTCTGCCCGTTATACACAGCGCCTGATAGTCAGTTCTCCGCCCGTTATACACAGCGCCCGATAGTTCTCCGCCCGTTATACACAGCGCACGATAGTCAGTTCTCTGCCCGTTATACACAGTGCCGGATAGTCAGTTCTCTGCCCGTTATACACAGTGCCCGATAGTCAGTTCTCTGCCCGTTATACACAGTGCCCGATAGTCAGCTCGTCGCCCGTTATCCACAGCGCCCGATAGTCAGTTCTCTGCCCATTATACACAGCGCCCGATAGTCAGTTCTCCGCCCGTTATACACAGCGCCCGATAGTCAGTTCTCTGCCCGTTATACACAGCGCCAGATAGTCAGTTCTCTGCCCGTTATACACAGCGCCCGATAGTCAGTTCTCCGCCCGTTATACACAGCGCCCGATAGTCGGTTCTCCGCCCGTTATACACAGTGCCCGATAATCAGTTCTCCGTCCGTTATACACAGCGCCCGATAGTCAGTTCTCCGCCCGTTATACACAGCACCTGATATTCAGTTCTCTGCCCGTTATACACAGCGCCTGATAGTCAGTTCTCTGCCCGTTAAACACAGCGCCCGATAATCAGTTCTCCGCCCGTTATACACAGCACCCGATAGTCAGTTCTCTTCCCGTTATACACAGCGCCTGATAGTCAGTTCTCTGCCCGTTATACACAGCGCCCGATAGTCAGTTCTCCGCCCGTTATACACAGCGCCTGATAGTCAGTTCTCCGCCCGTTATACACAGCGCCCGATAGTCATTTATCTGCCCGTTATACACAGCGCCTGATAGTCAGTTCTCCGCCCGTTATACACAGCGCCCGATAGTCAGTTCTCCGCCCGTTATACACAGCGCCCGATAGTCAGTTCTCTGCCCGTTATACACAGCGCCTGATAGTCAGTTCTCCGCCCGTTATACACAGCGCCCGATAGTCAGTTCTCTGCCCGTTATACACAGCGCCTGATAGTCAGTTCTCCGCCCATTATACACAGCGCCCGATAGTCAGTTCTCCGCCCGTTATACACAGCGCCCGATAGTCAGTTCTCTGCCCGTTATACACAGCGCCTGATAGTCAGTTCTCTGCCCGTTATACACAGTGCCCGATAGTCAGTTCTCTGCCCGTTATACACAGTGCCCGATAGTCAGTTCTCCGCCCGTTATACACAGCGCCCGATAGTCAGTTCTCTGCCCGTTATACACAGCGCCTGATAGTCAGTTCTCTGCCCGTTATACACAGTGCCCGATAGTCAGTTCTCCGCCCGTTATACACAGCGCCCGATAGTCAGTTCTCCGTCCGTTATACACAGCGCCCGATAGTCAGTTCTCTGCCCGTTATACACAGCGTCCGATAGTCAGTTCTCCGCCCGTTATACACAGCACCCGATAGTCAGCTCTCTGCCCGTTACACACAGCGCCCGATAGTCAGTTCTCCGCCCGTTATACACAGCGCCCGATAGTCAGTTCTCCGCCTGTTATACTCAGCGCCCGATAGTCAATTCTCTGCCCGTTATACACAGCGCCCGATAGTCAGTTCTCTGCCCGTTATACACAGCACCCGATAGTCAGTTCTCTGCCCGTTATACACAGCGCCCGATAGTCAGCTCGTCGCCCGTTATACACAGCGCCCGATCGTCAGTTCTCTGCCCGTTATACACAGCGCCCGATAGTCAGCTCGTCGCCCGTTATACACAGCGCCCGATAGTCAGTTCTCCGCCCGTTATACTCAGCGCCCGATAGTCAGTTCTCCGCCCGTTATACACAGCGCCCGATAGTCTGTTCTCTGCCCGTTATACACAGCGCCTGATAGTCAGTTCTCTGCCCGTTATACACAGTGCCCGATAGTCAGTTCTCCGCCCGTTATACACAGCGCCTGATAGTCAGTCCTCCGCCCGTTAAACACAGTGCCCGATAATCAGTTCTCCGCCCGTTATACACAGCACCCGACAGTCAGTTCTTCGCCCGTTATACACAGCGCCCGATAGTCAGTTCTCCGCCCGTTATACACAGCGCCCGATAGTCAGTTCTCCGCCCGTTATACACAGCGCCCGATTGTCAGTTCTCTGCCCGTTATACACAGCGCCTGATAGTCAGTTCTCCGCCCGTTATACACAGCGCCCGATAGTCAGTTCTCCGCCCGTTATACACAGCGCCCGATAGTCAGTTCTCTGCCCGTTATACACAGCGCTTGATAGTCAGTTCTCCGCCCGTTATACACAGCGCCCGATAGTCAGTTCTCTGCCCGTTATACACAGCGCCTGATAGTCAGTTCTCCGCCCGTTATACACAGCGCCCGATAGTTCTCCGCCCGTTATACACAGCGCACGATAGTCAGTTCTCTGCCCGTTATACACAGTGCCGGATAGTCAGTTCTCTGCCCGTTATACACAGTGCCCGATAGTCAGTTCTCTGCCCGTTATACACAGTGCCCGATAGTCAGCTCGTCGCCCGTTATCCACAGCGCCCGATAGTCAGTTCTCTGCCCATTATACACAGCGCCCGATAGTCAGTTCTCCGCCCGTTATACACAGCGCCCGATAGTCAGTTCTCTGCCCGTTATACACAGCGCCAGATAGTCAGTTCTCTGCCCGTTATACACAGCGCCCGATAGTCAGTTCTCCGCCCGTTATACACAGCGCCCGATAGTCGGTTCTCCGCCCGTTATACACAGTGCCCGATAATCAGTTCTCCGTCCGTTATACACAGCGCCCGATAGTCAGTTCTCCGCCCGTTATACACAGCACCTGATATTCAGTTCTCTGCCCGTTATACACAGCACCCGATAGTCAGTTCTCTGCCCGTTATACACAGTGCCTGATAGTCAGTTCTCTGCCCGTTATACACAGCGCCTGATAGTCAGTTCTCTGCCCGTTAAACACAGCGCCCGATAATCAGTTCTCCGCCCGTTATACACAGCACCCGATAGTCAGTTCTCTTCCCGTTATACACAGCGCCTGATAGTCAGTTCTCTGCCCGTTATACACAGCGCCCGATAGTCAGTTCTCCGCCCGTTATACACAGCGCCTGATAGTCAGTTCTCCGCCCGTTATACACAGCGCCCGATAGTCATTTATCTGCCCGTTATACACAGCGCCTGATAGTCAGTTCTCCGCCCGTTATACACAGCGCCCGATAGTCAGTTCTCCGCCCGTTATACACAGCGCCCGATAGTCAGTTCTCTGCCCGTTATACACAGCGCCTGATAGTCAGTTCTCCGCCCGTTATACACAGCGCCCGATAGTCAGTTCTCTGCCCGTTATACACAGCGCCTGATAGTCAGTTCTCCGCCCATTATACACAGCGCCCGATAGTCAGTTCTCCGCCCGTTATACACAGCGCCCGATAGTCAGTTCTCTGCCCGTTATACACAGCGCCTGATAGTCAGTTCTCTGCCCGTTATACACAGTGCCCGATAGTCAGTTCTCTGCCCGTTATACACAGTGCCCGATAGTCAGCTCGTCGCCCGTTATACACAGCGCCCGATAGTCAGTTCTCTGCCCGTTATACACAGCGCCCGATAGTCAGTTCTCCGCCCATTATACACAGCGCCCGATAGTCAGTTCTCTGCCCGTTATACACAGCGCCAGATAGTCAGTTCTCTGCCCGTTATACACAGCGCCCGATAGTCAGTTCTCCGCCCGTTATACACAGCGCCTGATAGTCAGTTCTCTGCCCGTTATACACAGCACCCGATAGTCAGTTCTCTGCCCGTTATACACAGCGCCCGATAGTCAGTTCTCTGCCCGTTATACACAGCGCCTGATAGTCAGTTCTCCACCCGTTATACACAGCGCCCGATAGTCAGTTCTCCGCCCGTTATACACAGCGCACGATAGTCAGTTCTCTGCCCGTTATACACAGTGCCGGATAGTCAGTTCTCTGCCCGTTATACACAGCACCCGACAGTCAGTTCTTCGCCCGTTATACACAGCGCCCGATAGTCAGTTCTCCGCCCGTTATACACAGCGCCCGATAGTCAGTTCTCCGCCCGTTATACACAGCGCCCGATTGTCAGTTCTCTGCCCGTTATACACAGCGCCTGATAGTCAGTTCTCCGCCCGTTATACACAGCGCCCGATAGTCAGTTCTCCGCCCGTTATACACAGCGCCCGATAGTCAGTTCTCTGCCCGTTATACACAGCGCTTGATAGTCAGTTCTCCGCCCGTTATACACAGCGCCCGATAGTCAGTTCTCTGCCCGTTATACACAGCGCCTGATAGTCAGTTCTCCGCCCGTTATACACAGCGCCCGATAGTTCTCCGCCCGTTATACACAGCGCACGATAGTCAGTTCTCTGCCCGTTATACACAGTGCCGGATAGTCAGTTCTCTGCCCGTTATACACAGTGCCCGATAGTCAGTTCTCTGCCCGTTATACACAGTGCCCGATAGTCAGCTCGTCGCCCGTTATCCACAGCGCCCGATAGTCAGTTCTCTGCCCATTATACACAGCGCCCGATAGTCAGTTCTCCGCCCGTTATACACAGCGCCCGATAGTCAGTTCTCTGCCCGTTATACACAGCGCCAGATAGTCAGTTCTCTGCCCGTTATACACAGCGCCCGATAGTCAGTTCTCCGCCCGTTATACACAGCGCCCGATAGTCGGTTCTCCGCCCGTTATACACAGTGCCCGATAATCAGTTCTCCGTCCGTTATACACAGCGCCCGATAGTCAGTTCTCCGCCCGTTATACACAGCGCCTGATAGTCAGTTCTCTGCCCGTTATACACAGCACCCGATAGTCAGTTCTCTGCCCGTTATACACAGTGCCTGATAGTCAGTTCTCTGCCCGTTATACACAGCGCCTGATAGTCAGTTCTCTGCCCGTTAAACACAGCGCCCGATAATCAGTTCTCCGCCCGTTATACACAGCACCCGATAGTCAGTTCTCTTCCCGTTATACACAGCGCCTGATAGTCAGTTCTCTGCCCGTTATACACAGCGCCCGATAGTCAGTTCTCCGCCCGTTATACACAGCGCCTGATAGTCAGTTCTCCGCCCGTTATACACAGCGCCCGATAGTCATTTATCTGCCCGTTATACACAGCGCCTGATAGTCAGTTCTCCGCCCGTTATACACAGCGCCCGCTAGTCAGTTCTCCGCCCGTTATACACAGCGCCCGATAGTCAGTTCTCTGCCCGTTATACACAGCGCCTGATAGTCAGTTCTCCGCCCGTTATACACAGCGCCCGATAGTCAGTTCTCTGCCCGTTATACACAGCGCCTGATAGTCAGTTCTCCGCCCATTATACACAGCGCCCGATAGTCAGTTCTCCGCCCGTTATACACAGCGCCCGATAGTCAGTTCTCTGCCCGTTATACACAGCGCCTGATAGTCAGTTCTCTGCCCGTTATACACAGTGCCCGATAGTCAGTTCTCTGCCCATTATACACAGTGCCCGATAGTCAGCTCGTCGCCCGTTATACACAGCGCCCGATAGTCAGTTCTCTGCCCGTTATACACAGCGCCCGATAGTCAGTTCTCCGCCCATTATACACAGCGCCCGATAGTCAGTTCTCTGCCCGTTATACACAGCGCCAGATAGTCAGTTCTCTGCCCGTTATACACAGCGCCCGATAGTCAGTTCTCCGCCCGTTATACACAGCGCCTGATAGTCAGTTATCTGCCCGTTATACACAGCACCCGATAGTCAGTTCTCTGCCCGTTATACACAGCGCCCGATAGTCAGTTCTCTGCCCGTTATACACAGCGCCTGATAGTCAGTTCTCCACCCGTTATACACAGCGCCCGATAGTCAGTTCTCCGCCCGTTATACACAGCGCACGATAGTCTGTTCTCTGCCCGTTATACACAGTGCCGGATAGTCAGTTCTCTGCCCGTTATACACAGTGCCCAATAGTCAGTTCTCTGCCCGTTATACACAGTGCCCGATAGTCAGCTCGTCGCCCGTTATCCACAGCGCCCGATAGTCAGTTCTCTGCCCGTTATACACAGCGCCCGATAGTCAGTTCTCCGCCCGTTATACACAGCGCCCGATAGTCAGTTCTCTGCCCGTTATACACAGCGCCAGATAGTCAGTTCTCTGCCCGTTATACACAGCGCCCGATAGTCAGTTCTCCGCCCGTTATACACAGCGCCCGATAGTCGGTTCTCCGCCCGTTATACACAGTGCCCGATAGTCAGTTCTCCGCCCGTTATACACAGTGCCCGATAGTCAGTTCTCCGCCCGTTATACACAGCGCCCGATAGTCAGTTCTCCGCCCGTTATACACAGCGCCCGATAGTCAGTTCTCTGCCCGTTATACACAGTGCCCGATAATCAGTTCTCCGTCCGTTATACACAGCGCCCGATAGTCAGTCTCCGCCCGTTATACACAGCGCCCGATAGTCAGTTCTCTGCGCATTATACACAGCGCCCGATAGTCAGTTCTCCGCCCGTTATACACAGCGCCTGATAGTCAGTTCTCTGCCCGTTATACACAGCACCCGATAGTCAGTTCTCTGCCCGTTATACACAGTGCCTGATAGTCAGTTCTCTGCCCGTTATACACAGCGCCTGATAGTCAGTTCTCTGCCCGTTAATCACAGTGCCCGATAATCAGTTCTCCGCCCGTTATACACAGCACCCGATAGTCAGTTCTCTTCCCGTTATACACAGTGCCTGATAGTCAGTTCTCTGCCCGTTATACACAGCGCCCGATAGTCAGTTCTCCGCCCGTTATACACAGCGCCTGATAGTCAGTTCTCCGCCCGTTATACACAGCGCCCGATAGTCATTTATCTGCCCGTTATACACAGCGCCTGATAGTCAGTTCTCCGCCCGTTATACACCGCGCCCGATAGTCAGTTCTCCGCCCGTTATACACAGCGCCCGATAGTCAGTTCTCTGCCCGTTATACACAACGCCTGATAGTCAGTTCTCCGCCCGTTATACACAGCACCCGATAGTCAGTTCTCTGCCCGTTATACACAGCGCCTGATAGTCAGTTCTCCGCCCGTTATACACAGCGCCCGATAGTCAGTTCTCCGCCCGTTATACACAGCGCCCGATAGTCAGTTCTCTGCCCGTTATACACAGCGCCTGATAGTCAGTTCTCTGCCCGTTATACACAGTGCCCGATAGTCAGTTCTCTGCCCGTTATACACAGTGCCCGATAGTCAGCTCGTCGCCCGTTATACACAGCGCCCGATAGTCAGTTCTCTGCCCGTTATACACAGCGCCCGATAGTCAGCTCTCCGCCCATTATACACAGCGCCCGATAGTCAGTTCTCTGCCCGTTATACACAGCGCCAGATAGTCAGTTCTCTGCCCGTTATACACAGCGCCCGATAGTCAGTTCTCCGCCCGTTATACACAGCGCCCGATAGTCGGTTCTCCGCCCGTTATACACAGTGCCCGATAGTCAGTTCTCCGCCCGTTATACACAGTGCCCGATAGTCAGTTCTCCGCCCGTTATACACAGCGCCCGATAGTCAGTTCTCTGCCCGTTATACACAGCACCCGATAGTCAATTCTCTGCCCGTTATACACAGTGCCTGATAGTCAGTTCTCTGCCCGTTATACACAGCGCCTGATAGTCAGTTCTCTGCCCGTTAAACACAGCGCCCGATAATCAGTTCTCCGCCCGTTATACACAGCACCCGATAGTCAGTTCTCTTCCCGTTATACACAGCGCCTGATAGTCAGTTCTCTGCCCGTTATACACAGCGCCCGATAGTCAGTTCTCCGCCCGTTATACACAGCGCCTGATAGTCAGTTCTCCGCCCGTTATACCCTGCGCCCGATAGTCAGTTCTCCGCCCGTTATACACAGCGCCCGATAGTCAGTTCTCCGCCCGTTATACACAGCGCCCGATAGTCAGTTCTCCGCCCGTTATACACAGCGCCCGATAGTCAGTTCTCTGCCCGTTATACACAGCGCCTGATAGTCAGTTCTCCGCCCGTTATACACAGCGCCCGATAGTCAGTTCTCCGCCCGTTATACACAGCGCCCGATAGTCAGTTCTCTGCCCGTTATACACAGCGCCCGATAGTCAGTTCTCTGCCCGTTATACACAGTGCCCGATAGTCAGTTCTCTGCCCGTTATACACAGTGCCCGATAGTCAGCTCGTCGCCCGTTATACACAGTGCCCGATAGTCAGTTCTCTGCCCGTTATACACAGCGCCCGATAGTCAGTTCTCCGCCCATTATATACAGCGCCCGATAGTCAGTTCTCCGCCCGTTATACACAGCGCCCGATAGTCGGTTCTCCGCCCGTTATACACAGTGCCCGATAGTCAGTTCTCCGCCCGTTATACACAGTGCCCGATAGTCAGTTCTCCGCCCATTATACACAGCGCCCGATAGTCAGTTCTCCGCCCGTTATACACAGCACCCGATAGTCAGTTCTCTGCCCGTTATACACAGAGCCCGATAATCAGTTCTCCGTCCGTTATACACAGCGCCCGATAGTCAGTCTCCGCCCGTTATACACAGCGCCCGATAGTCAGTTCTCTGCCCATTATACACAGCGCCCGATAGTCAGTTCTCCGCCCGTTATACACAGCGCCTGATAGTCAGTTCTCTGCCCGTTATACACAGCACCCGATAGTCAGTTCTCTGCCCGTTATACACAGTGCCTGATAGTCAGTTCTCTGCCCGTAATACACAGCGCCTGATAGTCAGTTCTCTGCCCGTTAAACACAGCGCCCGATAATCAGTTCTCCGCCCGTTATACACAGCACCCGATAGTCAGTTCTCTGCCCGTTATACACAGCGCCTGATAGTCAGTTCTCTGCCCGTTATACACAGCGCCCGATAGTCAGTTCTCCGCCCATTATACACAGCGCCTGATAGTCAGTTCTCCGCCCATTATACACAGCGCCCGATAGTCAGTTCTCTGCCCGTTATACACAGCGCCTGATAGTCAGTTCTCCGCCCGTTATACACAGCGCCCGATAGTCAGTTCTCCGCCTGTTATAGTCAGCGCCCGATAGTCAATTCTCTGCCCGTTATACACAGCGCCTGATAGTCAGTTCTCTGCCCGTTATACACAGCGCCCGATAGTCAGTTCTCTGCCCGTTATACACAGCGCCTGATAGTCAGTTCTCCGCCTGTTATACACAGCACCCGATAGTCAGTTCTCTGCCGGTTATACACAGCGCCGGATAGTCAGTTCTCCGCCCGTTATACACAGCGCCCGATAGTCAGTTCTCCACCCACTATACACAGCGCCCGATAGTCACTTCTCCTCCCACTATACTCAGCGCCCGATATTCAGTTCTCCGCCCGTTATACACAGCGCCCGATAGTCAGTTCTCCGCCTGTTATGCACAGCGCCCGATAGTCAGTCCTCCGCCCGTTATACACAGCGCCCGATAGTCAGTTCTCCGCCCATTATACACAGCGCCTGATAGTCAGTTCTCTGTCCGTAATACACAGCGCCTGATAGTCAGTTCTCTGCCCGTTAAACACAGCGCCCGATAATCAGTTCTCCGCCCGTTATACACAGCACCCGATAGTCAGTTCTCTGCCCGTTATACACAGCGCCTGATAGTCAGTTCTCTGCCCGTTATACACAGCGCCCGATAGTCTGTTCTCCGCCCATTATACACAGCGCCTGATAGTCAGTTCTCCGCCCATTATACACAGCGCCCGATAGTCAGTTCTCTGCCCGTTATACACAGCGCCTGATAGTCAGTTCTCTGCCCGTTATACACAGCGCCCGATAGTCAGTTCTCCGCCCATTATACACAGTGCCTGATAGTCAGTTCTCCGCCCATTATACACAGCGCCCGATAGTCAGTTCTCTGCCCGTTATACACAGCGCCTGATAGTCAGTTCTCCGCCCGTTATACACAGCGCCCGATAGTCAGTTCTCCGCCCGTTATACACAGTGCCCGATAGTCAGTTCTCTGCCCGTTATACACAGCACCCGATAGTCAGTTCTCTGCCCGTTATACACAACGCCCGATAGTCAGTTCTCTGCCCGTTATACACAGCGCCCGATAGTCAGTTCTCCGCCCATTATACACAGCGCCCGATAGTCAGTTCTCCGCCCGTTATACACAGCGCCCGATAGTCAGTTCTCCGTCCGTTGTACACAGCGCCCGATAGTCAGTTCTCTGCCCGTTATACACAGCGTCCGATAGTCAGTTCTCCGCCCGTTATACACAGCGCCCGATAGTCAGCTCTCTGCCCGTTATACACAGCGCCCGATAGTCAGTTCTCCGCCCGCTATACACAGCGCCCGATAGTCAGTTCTCTGCCCGTTATACACAGCGCCTGATAGTCAGTTCTCCGCCCGTTATACACAGCGCCCGATAGTCACTTCTCCGCCCGTTATACACAGTGCCCGATAGTCAGTTCTCTGCCCGTTATACACAGCACTCTATAGTCAGTTCTCTGCCCGTTATACACAACGCCCAATACTCAGTTCTCTGCCCATTATACACAGCGCCCGATAGTCAGTTCTCCGCCCGTTATACACAGCGCCCGATAGTCAGTTCTCCGCCCGTTATTCACAGCGCCCGATAGTCAGTTCTCCGTCCGTTATACACAGCGCCCGATAGTCAGTTCTCTGCCCGTTATACACAGCGTCCGATAGTCAGTTCTCCGCCCGTTATACACAGCGCCCGATAGTCAGCTCTCTGCCCGTTATACACAGCGCCCGATAGTCAGTTCTCCGCCCGTTATACACAGCGCCCGATAGTCAGTTCTCCGCCTGTTATAGTCAGCGCCCGATAGTCAATTCTCTGCCCGTTATACACAGCGCCTGATAGTCAGTTCTCTGCCCGTTATACACAGCGCCCGATAGTCAGTTCTCTGCCCGTTATACACAGCGCCTGATAGTCAGTTCTCCGCCTGTTATACACAGCACCCGATAGTCAGTTCTCTGCCGGTTATACACAGCGCCGGATAGTCAGTTCTCCGCCCGTTATACACAGCGCCCGATAGTCAGTTCTCCACCCACTATACACAGCGCCCGATAGTCACTTCTCCTCCCACTATACTCAGCGCCCGATATTCAGTTCTCCGCCCGTTATACACAGCGCCCGATAGTCAGTTCTCCGCCTGTTATGCACAGCGCCCGATAGTCAGTCCTCCGCCCGTTATACACAGCGCCCGATAGTCAGTTCTCTGCCCGTTATACACAGCGCCCGATAGTCAGTTCTCCGCCCGTTATACACAGCGCCCGATAGTCAGTTCTCCACCCATTATACACAGCGCCCGATAGTCAGTTCTCTGCCCGTTATACACAGCGCCCGATAGTCAGCTCGTCGCCCGTTATAGACAGCGCCCGATAGTCAGTTGTCTGCCCGTTATACACATGGCCCGATAGTCAGCTCATCGCCCGTTATACACAGCGCCCGATAGTCAGTTCTCTGCCCGTTATACACAGCGCCCGATAGTCAGTTCTCCGCCCATTATACACAGCGCCCGATAGTCAGTTCTCTGCCCGTTATACACAGCGCCTGATAGTCAGTTCTCTGCCCGTTATACACAGCGCCCGATAGTCAGTTCTCCACCCGTTATACACAGCGCCTGATAGTCATTTCTCCGCCCGTTAAACACAGTGCCCGATAATCAGTTCTCCGCCCGTTATACACAGCACCCGATAGTCAGTTCTTCGCCCGTTATACACAGCGCCCGATAGTCAGTTCTCCGCCCGTTATACACAGCGCCCGATAGTCAGTTCTCCGCCCGTTATACACAGCACCCGATAGTCAGTTCTCTGCCCGTTATACACAGAGCCCGATAATCAGTTCTCCGTCCGTTATACACAGCGCCCGATAGTCAGTCTCCGCCCGTTATACACAGCGCCCGATAGTCAGTTCTCTGCCCATTATACACAGCGCCCGATAGTCAGTTCTCCGCCCGTTATACACAGCGCCTGATAGTCAGTTCTCTGCCCGTTATACACAGCACCCGATAGTCAGTTCTCTGCCCATTATACACAGTGCCTTATAGTCAGTTCTCTGCCCGTTATACACAGCGCCTGATAGTCAGTTCTCTGCCCGTTAAACACAGCGCCCGATAATCAGTTCTCCGCCCGTTATACACAGCACCCGATAGTCAGTTCTCTGCCCGTTATACACAGCGCCTGATAGTCAGTTCTCTGCCCGTTATACACAGCGCCCGATAGTCAGTTCTCCGCCCATTATACACAGCGCCTGATAGTCAGTTCTCCGCCCGTTATACACAGCGCCCGATAGTCAGTTCTCTGCCCGTTATACACAGCGCCTGATAGTCAGTTCTCCGCCCGTTATACACAGCGCCCGATAGTCAGTTCTCCGCCCGTTATACACAGTGCCCGATAGTCAGTTCTCTGCCCGTTATACACAGCACCCGATAGTCAGTTCTCTGCCCGTTATACACAACGCCCGATAGTCAGTTCTCTGCCCATTATACACAGCGCCCGATAGTCAGTTCTCCGCCCATTATACACAGCGTCCGATAGTCAGTTCTCCGCCCGTTATACACAGCGCCCGATAGTCAGCTCTCTGCCCGTTATACACAGCGCCCGATAGTCAGTTCTCCGCCCGCTATACACAGCGCCCGATAGTCAGTTCTCTGCCCGTTATACACAGCGCCTGATAGTCAGTTCTCCGCCCGTTATACACAGCGCCCGATATTCAGTTCTCCGCCCGTTATACACAGTGCCCGATAATCAGTTCTCTGCCCGTTATCCACAGCACCCGATAGTCAGTTCTCTGCCCGTTATACACAACGCCCGATAGTCAGTTCTCTGCCCGTTATACACAGCGCCCGATAGTCAGTTCTCCGCCCGTTATACACAGCGCCCGATAGTCAGTTCTCCACCCGTTATTCACAGCGCCCGATAGTCAGTTCTCCGTCCGTTATACACAGCGCCCGATAGTCAGTTCTCTGCCCGTTATACACAGCGTCCGATAGTCAGTTCTCTGCCCATTAAACACAGCGCCCGATAATCAGTTCTCCGCCCGTTATACACAGCACCCGATAGTCAGTTCTCTGCCCGTTATACACAGCGCCTGATAGTCAGTTCTCTGCCCGTTATACACAGCGCCCGATAGTCAGTTCTCCGCCCATTATACACAGCGCCTGATAGTCAGTTCTCCGCCCGTTATACACAGCGCCCGATAGTCAGTTCTCTGCCCGTTATACACAGCGCCTGATAGTCAGTTCTCCGCCCGTTATACACAGCGCCCGATAGTCAGTTCTCCGCCCGTTATACACAGTGCCCGATAGTCAGTTCTCTGCCCGTTATACACAGCACCCGATAGTCAGTTCTCTGCCCGTTATACACAACGCCCGATAGTCAGTTCTCTGCCCGTTATACACAGCGCCCGATAGTCAGTTCTCCGCCCATTATACACAGCGTCCGATAGTCAGTTCTCCGCCCGTTATACACAGCGCCCGATAGTCAGCTCTCTGCCCGTTATACACAGCGCCCGATAGTCAGTTCTCCGCCCGCTATACACAGCGCCCGATAGTCAGTTCTCTGCCCGTTATACACAGCGCCTGATAGTCAGTTCTCCGCCCGTTATACACAGCGCCCGATAGTCAGTTCTCCGCCCGTTATACACAGTGCCCGATAATCAGTTCTCTGCCCGTTATCCACAGCACCCGATAGTCAGTTCTCTGCCCGTTATACACAACGCCCGATAGTCAGTTCTCTGCCCGTTATACACAGCGCCCGATAGTCAGTTCTCCGCCCGTTATACACTGCGCCCGATAGTCAGTTCTCCACCCGTTATTCACAGCGCCCGATAGTCAGTTCTCCGTCCGTTATACACAGCGCCCGATAGTCAGTTCTCTGCCCGTTATACACAGCGTCCGATAGTCAGTTCTCCGCCCGTTATACACAGCGCCCGATAGTCAGCTCTCTGCCCGTTATACACAGCGCCCGATAGTCAGTTCTCCGCCCGTTATACACAGCGCCCGATAGTCAGTTCTCCGCCTGTTATAGTCAGCGCCCGATAGTCAATTCTCTGCCCGTTATACACAGCGCCTGATAGTCAGTTCTCTGCCCGTTATACACAGCGCCCGATAGTCAGTTCTCTGCCCGTTATACACAGCGCCTGATAGTCAGTTCTCCGCCTGTTATACACAGCACCCGATAATCAGTTCTCTGCCGCTTATACACAGCGCCGGATAGTCAGTTCTCCGCCCGTTATACACAGCGCCCGATAGTCAGTTCTCCACCCACTATACACAGCGCCCGATAGTCACTCCTCCTCCCACTATACTCAGCGCCCGATATTCAGTTCTCCGCCCGTTATACACAGCGCCCGATAGTCAGTTCTCCGCCTGTTATGCACAGCGCCCGATAGTCTGTCCTCCGCCCGTTATACACAGCGCCCGATAGTCAGTTCTCTGCCCGTTATACACAGCGCCCGATAGTCAGTTCTCCGCCCGTTATACACAGCGCCCGATAGTCAGTTCTCCACCCATTATACACAGCGCCCGATAGTCAGTTTCCGCCCGTTATACACAGCGCCCGATAGTCAGTTTCCGCCCGTTTTACACAGCGCCCGATAGTCAGTTTCCGCCCATTATACACAGCGCCCGATAGTCAGTTCTCTGCCCGTTACACACAGCGCCCGATAGTCAGTTCTCCGCCCGTTATACACAGCGCCCGATAGTCAGTTCTCCGCCCGTTATACACAGCGCCCGATATTCAGTTCTCCACCCATTATACACAGCGCCCGATAATCAGTTTCCGCCCGTTATACACAGCGCCCGATAGTCAGTTTCCACCCGTTTTACACAGCGTCCGACAGTCTGTTCTCCGCCCATTATACACAGTGCCCGATAGTCAGTTCTCCGACCGTTATACACAGCGCCCGATAGTCAGTTTCTGCCCGTTATACACAGAGCCCGATAGTCAGTTCTCCGCCCGTTACACACAGCGCCCGATAGTCAGTTCTCCGCCCGTTATACACAGCGCCCGATCGTCAGCTCTCCGCCCGTTATACACAGCGCCCGATAGTCATTTTCCGCCCGTTATACACAGCGCCCGATAGTCAGTTTCCGCCCGTTATACACAGCGCCCGATAGTCAGTTCTCCGCCCGTTATACACAGCGCCTGATAGTCAGTTCTCTGCCCATTATACACAGCGCCTGAGAGTCAGTTCTCTGCCCGTTATACACAGCGCCCGATAGTCAGTTCTCTGCGCGTTATACACAGCGCCCGATATTCAGTTCTCCGCCCGTTATACCCAGCGCCCGATAGTCAGTTCTGCACCTGTTATACTCAGCGCCCGATAGTCAGTTCTCCCCCCATTTTACACAGCGCCCGATAGTCAGTTCTCTGCCCGTTATACACAGCGCCCGAAAGTCAGTTCTCCGCCCGTTATACACAGCGCCCGATAGTCAGTTCTCTGCCCGTTATACACAGCGCCTGATAGTCAGTTCTCTGCCCGTTATACACAGCGCCCGATAGTCAGTTCTCCGCCCGTTATACACAGCGCCCGATAGTCGGTTCTCCGCCCGTTATACACAGTGCCCGATAGTCAGTTCTCCGCCGGTTATACACAGCGCCCGATAGTCAGTTCTCCGCCCGTTATACACAGCGCCCGATAGTCAGTTCTCCGCCCGTTATACGCAGCGCCCGATAGTCAGTTCTCCGCCCGTTATACACAGCGCCCGATAGTCAGTTCTCCGCCCGTTATACACAGCGCCCGATAGTCAGTTCTCCGCCCGTTATACACAGTGCCCGATAGTCAGTTCTCCGTCCGTTATACACAGCGCCCGATAGTCAGTTCTCTGCCCGTTATACACAGCGTCCGATAGTCAGTTCTCCGCCCGTTATACACAGCGCCCGATAGTCAGCTCTCTGCCCATTATACACAGCGCCCGATAGTCAGTTCTCCGCCTGTTATACACAGCGCCCGATAGTCAGTTCTCCGCCTGTTATACTCAGCGCCCGATAGTCAGTTCTCCGCCCTTTATACACAGTGCCCGATAGTCAGTTCTCCGCCCGTTATACACAGCGCCCGATAGTCAGTTTCCGCCCGTTATACACAGAGCCCGATAGTCAGTTCTCCGCCCGTTATACACAGCGCCCGATAGTCAGTTCTCCGCCCGTTATACACAGCGCCCGATCGTCAGCTCTCTGCCCGTTATACACAGCGCCCGATAGTCAGTTCTCCGCCCGTTATACACAGCGCCCGATAGTCAGTTTCCGCTCTTTATACACAGCACCCAATAGTCAGTTCTCCGCCCGTTATACACAGCGCCTGATAGTCAGTTCTCCGCCCGTTATACACAGCGCCCGATAGTCAGTTTTCCGCCCGTTATACACAGCACCTGAAAGTCAGTTCTCCGCCCGTTATACACAGCGCCCGATAGTCATTTCTCCGCCCGTTATACACAGCGCCCGATCGTCAGTTCTCTGCCCATTTTTCACAGCGCCTGATAGTTAGTTCTCCGCCCGTTATACACAGCGCCCGATACTCAGTTCTCTGCCCATTATACACAGCGCCTGATAGTCAGTTCTCTGCCCGTTATACACAGCGCCCGATAGTCAGTTCTCTGCCCGTTATACACAGCGCCCGATATTCAGTTCTCCGCCCGTTATACACAGCGCCCGATAGTCAGTTCTGCACCTGTTATACTCAGCGCCCGATAGTCAGTTCTCCCCCCATTTTACACAGCGCCTGATAGTCAGTTCTCCGCCCGTTAATCACAGCGCCCGATAGTCAGTTCTCTGCCCGTTATACACAGCGCCCGATAGTCAGCTCGTCGCCCGTTATACACAGCGCCCGATAGTCAGTTCTCTGCCCGTTATACACAGCGCCCGATAGTCAGCTCGTCGCCCGTTATACACAGCGCCCGATAATCAGTTCTCTGCCCGTTATACACAGCTCCCGATAGTCAGTTCTCCGCCCGTTATACACAGCGCCCGATAGTCAGTTCTCTGCCCGTTATACACAGCGCCTGATAGTCAGTTCTCTGCCCGTTATACACAGCGCCCGACAGTCAGTTCTCCGCCCGTTATACACAGCGCCTGATAGTCATTTCTCCGCCCGTTAAGCACAGTGCCCGATAATCAATTCTCCGCCCGTTATACACAGCACCTGATAGTCAGTTCTCCGCCCGTTATACACAGCGCCCGATAGTCAGTTCTCTGCCCGTTATACACAGCGCCTGATCGTCAGTTCTCCGCCCGTTATACACAGCGCCCGATTGTCAGTTCTCTGCCCGTTATACACAGCGCCTGATAGTCAGTTCTCCGCCCTTTATACACAGCGCCCGATAGTCAGTTCTCCGCCCGTTATACACAGCGCACGATAGTCAGTTCTCTGCCCGTTATACACAGCGCCCGATAGTCAGTTCTCTGCCCGTTATACACAGTGCCCGATAGTCAGCTCGTCGCCCGTTATACACAGCGCCTGATAGTCAGTTCTCTGCCCATTATACACAGCGCCCGATAGTCAGTTCTCCGCCCGTTATACACAGCGCCCGATAGTCAGTTCTCCGCCCGTTATACACAGTGCCCGATAGTCAGTTCTCTGCCCGTTATACACAGTGCCCGATAGTCAGTTCTCCGCCCGTTATACACAGCGCCCGATAGTCAGTTCTCCGCCCATTATACACAGCGCCCGATAGTCAGTTCTCCGCCCGTTATACACAGTGCCCGATAATCAGTTCTCCGTCCGTTATACACAGCGCCCGATAGTCAGTCTCCGCCCGTTATACACAGCGCCCGATAGTCAGTTCTCCGCCCGTTATACACAGCGCCCGATAGTCGGTTCTCCGCCCGTTATACACAGTGCCCGATAGTCAGTTCTCCGCCGGTTATACACAGCGCCCGATAGTCAGTTCTCCGCCCGTTATACACAGCGCCCGATAGTCAGTTCTCCGCCCGTTATACACAGCGCCCGATAGTCAGTTCTCCGCCCGTTATACACAGCGCCCGATAGTCAGTTCTCCGCCCGTTATACACAGCGCCCGATAGTCAGCTCTCTGCCCATTATACACAGCGCCCGATAGTCAGTTCTCCGCCCGTTATACACAGCGCCCGATAGTCAGTTCTCCGCCTGTTATACTCAGCGCCCGATAGTCAGTTCTCCGCCCTTTATACACAGTGCCCGATAGTCAGTTCTCCGCCCGTTATACACAGTGCCCGATAGTCAGTTTCCGCCCGTTATACACAGAGCCCGATAGTCAGTTCTCCGCCCGTTATACACAGCGCCCGATAGTCAGTTCTCCGCCCGTTATACACAGCGCCCGATCGTCAGCTCTCTGCCCGTTATACACAGCGCCCGATAGTCAGTTCTCCGCCCGTTATACACAGCGCCCGATAGTCAGTTTCCGCTCTTTATACACAGCACCCAATAGTCAGTTCTCTGCCCGTTATACACAGCGCCTGATAGTCAGTTCTCCGCCCATTATACACAGCGCCCGATAGTCAGTTTTCCGCCCGTTATATACAGCACCTGAAAGTCAGTTCTCCGCCCGTTATACACAGCGCCCGATAGTCATTTCTCCGCCCGTTATACACAGCGCCCGATCGTCAGTTCTCTGCCCATTTTTCACAGCGCCTGATAGTTAGTTCTCCGCCCGTTATACACAGCGCCCGATACTCAGTTCTCTGCCCATTATACACAGCGCCTGATAGTCAGTTCTCTGCCCGTTATACACAGCGCCCGATAGTCAGTTCTCTGCCCGTTATACACAGCGCCCGATATTCAGTTCTCCGCCCGTTATACACAGCGCCCGATAGTCAGTTCTGCACCTGTTATACTCAGCGCCCGATAGTCAGTTCTCCCCCCATTTTACACAGCGCCTGATAGTCAGTTCTCCGCCCGTTAATCACAGCGCCCGATAGTCAGTTCTCTGCCCGTTATACACAGCGCCCGATAGTCAGCTCGTCGCCCGTTATACACAGCGCCCGATAGTCAGTTCTCTGCCCGTTATACACAGTGCCCGATAGTCAGCTCGTCGCCCGTTATACACAGCGCCCGATAATCAGTTCTCTGCCCGTTATACACAGCTCCCGATAGTCAGTTCTCCGCCCGTTATACACAGCGCCCGATAGTCAGTTCTCTGCCCGTTATACACAGCGCCTGATAGTCAGTTCTCTGCCCGTTATACACAGCGCCCGACAGTCAGTTCTCCGCCCGTTATACACAGCGCCTGATAGTCATTTCTCCGCCCGTTAAGCACAGTGCCCGATAATCAATTCTCCGCCCGTTATACACAGCACCTGATAGTCAGTTCTCCGCCCGTTATACACAGCGCCCGATAGTCAGTTCTCTGCCCGTTATACACAGCGCCTGATCGTCAGTTCTCCGCCCGTTATACACAGCGCCCGATTGTCAGTTCTCTGCCCGTTATACACAGCGCCTGATAGTCAGTTCTCCGCCCGTTATACACAGCGCCCGATAGTCAGTTCTCCGCCCGTTATACACAGCGCACGATAGTCAGTTCTCTGCCCGTTATACACAGCGCCCGATAGTCAGTTCTCTGCCCGTTATACACAGTGCCCGATAGTCAGCTCGTCGCCCGTTATACACAGCGCCCGATAGTCAGTTCTCTGCTCGTTATACACAGCGCCCGATAGTCAGTTCTCCGCCCGTTATACACAGCGCCCGATAGTCAGTTCTCTGCCCGTTATACACAGCGCCTGATAGTCAGTTCTCTGCCCATTATACACAGCGCCCGATAGTCAGTTCTCCGCCCGTTATACACAGCGCCCGATAGTCAGTTCTCCGCCCGTTATACACAGTGCCCGATAGTCAGTTCTCTGCCCGTTATACACAGTGCCCGATAGTCAGTTCTCCGCCCGTTATACACAGCGCCCGATAGTCAGTTCTCCGCCCGTTATACACAGCGCCCGATAGTCAGTTCTCCGCCCGTTATACACAGTGCCCGATAATCAGTTCTCCGTCCGTTATACACAGCGCCCGATAGTCAGTCTCCGCCCGTTATACACAGCGCCCGATAGTCAGTTCTCTGCCCGTTATACACAGCGCCCGATAGTCAGTTCTCCGCCCGTTATACACAGCGCCTGATAGTCAGTTCTCTGCCCGTTATACACAGCACCCGATAGTCAGCTCTCTGCCCGTTATACACAGTGCCTGATAGTCAGCTCTCTGCCCGTTATACACAGCGCCCGATAGTCAGTTTTCCGCCCGTTATACACAGCACCTGATAGTCAGTTCCCCGCCCATTATACACAGCGCCCGATAGTCAGTTCTCCGCCCGTTATACACAGCGCCTGATAGTCAGTTCTCTGCCCGTTATACACAGTGCCCGATAGTCAGTTCTCTGCCCGTTATACACAGTGCCCGATAGTCAGCTCGTCGCCCGTTATACACAGCGCCCGATAGTCAGTTCTCTGCCCGTTATACACAGCGCCCGATAGTCAGTTCTCCGCCCGTTATACACAGCGCCCGATAGTCAGTTCTCTGCCCGTTATACACAGCGCCTGATAGTCAGTTCTCTGCCCGTTATACACAGCGCCCGATAGTCAGTTCTCCGCCCGTTATACACAGCGCCCGATAGTCGGTTCTCCGCCCGTTATACACAGTGCCCGATAGTCAGTTCTCCGCCCGTTATACACAGCGCCCGATAGTCAGTTCTCCGCCCGTTATACACAGCGCCCGATAGTCAGTTCTCCGCCCGTTATACACAGCGCCCGATAGTCAGTTCTCCGCCCGTTATACACGGCGCCCGATAGTCAGTTCTCCGCCCGTTATACACAGCGCCCGATAGTCAGTTCGCCGCCCGTTATACACAGCGCCCGATAGTCAGTTCTCCGTCCGTTATACACAGCGCCCGATAGTCAGTTCTCTGCCCGTTATACACAGCGTCCGATAGTCAATTCTCCGCCCGTTATACACAGCGCCCGATAGTCAGCTCTCTGCCCATTATACACAGCGCCCGATAGTCAGTTCTCCGCCCGTTATACACAGCGCCCGATAGTCAGTTCTCCGCCTGTTATACTCAGCGCCCGATAGTCAGTTCTCCGCCCTTTATACACAGTGCCCGATAGTCAGTTCTCCGCCCGTTATACACAGCGCCCGATAGTCAGTTTCCGCCCGTTATACACAGAGCCCGATAGTCAGTTCTCCGCCCGTTATACACAGCGCCCGATAGTCAGTTCTCCGCCCGTTATACACAGCGCCCGATCGTCAGCTCTCCGCCCGTTATACACAGCGCCCGATAGTCAGTTTCCGCCCGTTATACACAGCGCCCGATAGTCAGTTCTCTGCCCGTTATACACAGCGCCTGATAGTCAGTTCTCTGCCCGTTATACACAGCGCCCGATAGTCAGTTCTCCGCCCGTTATACACAGCGCCTGATAGTCATTTCTCCGCCCGTTAAGCACAGTGCCCGATAATCAGTTCTCCGCCCGTTATACACAGCACCTGATAGTCAGTTCTCCGCCCGTTATACACAGCGCCCGATAGTCAGTTCTCTGCCCGTTATACACAGCGCCTGATCGTCAGTTCTCCGCCCGTTATACACAGCGCCCGATTGTCAGTTCTCTGCCCGTTATACACAGCGCCTGATAGTCAGTTCTCCGCCCGTTATACACAGCGCCCGATAGTCAGTTCTCCGCCCGTTATACACAGCGCACGATAGTCAGTTCTCTGCCCGTTATACACAGTGCCCGATAGTCAGTTCTCTGCCCGTTATACACAGTGCCCGATAGTCAGCTCGTCGCCCGTTATACACAGCGCCCGATAGTCAGTTCTCTGCTCGTTATACACAGCGCCCGATAGTCAGTTCTCCGCCCGTTATACACAGCGCCCGATAGTCAGTTCTCTGCCCGTTATACACAGCGCCTGATAGTCAGTTCTCTGCCCATTATACACAGCGCCCGATAGTCAGTTCTCCGCCCGTTATACACAGCGCCCGATAGTCAGTTCTCCGCCCGTTATACACAGTGCCCGATAGTCAGTTCTCTGCCCGTTATACACAGTGCCCGATAGTCAGTTCTCCGCCCGTTATACACAGCGCCCGATAGTCAGTTCTCCGCCCGTTATACACAGCGCCCGATAGTCAGTTCTCCGCCCGTTATACACAGTGCCCGATAATCAGTTCTCCGTCCGTTATACACAGCGCCCGATAGTCAGTCTCCGCCCGTTATACACAGCGCCCGATAGTCAGTTCTCTGCCCGTTATACACAGCGCCCGATAGTCAGTTCTCCGCCCGTTATACACAGCGCCTGATAGTCAGTTCTCTGCCCGTTATACACAGCGCCTGATAGTCATTTCTCCGCCCGTTAAGCACAGTGCCCGATAATCAGTTCTCCGCCCGTTATACACAGCACCCGATAATCAGTTCTCCGTCCGTTATACACAGCGCCCGATAGTCAGTCTCCGCCCGTTATACACAGCGCCCGATAGTCAGTTCTCTGCCCGTTATACACAGCGCCCGATAGTCAGTTCTCCGCCCGTTATACACAGCGCCCGATAGTCAGTTCTCCGCCCGTTATACACAGCGCCTGATAGTCATTTCTCCGCCCGTTAAGCACAGTGCCCGATAATCAGTTCTCCGCCCGTTATACACAGCACCTGATAGTCAGTTCTCCGCCCGTTATACACAGCGCCCGATAGTCAGTTCTCTGCCCGTTATACACAGCGCCTGATCGTCTGTTCTCCGCCCGTTATACACAGCGCCCGATTGTCAGTTCTCTGCCCGTTATACACAGCGCCTGATAGTCAGTTCTCCGCCCGTTATAAACAGCGCCCGATAGTCAGTTCTCCGCCCTTTATACACAGCGCACGATAGTCAGTTCTCTGCCCGTTATACACAGTGCCCGATAGTCAGTTCTCTGCCCGTTATACACAGTGCCCGATAGTCAGCTCGTCGCCCGTTATACACAGCGCCCGATAGTCAGTTCTCTGCTCGTTATACACAGCGCCCGATAGTCAGTTCTCCGCCCGTTATACACAGCGCCCGATAGTCAGTTCTCTGCCCGTTATACACAGCGCCTGATAGTCAGTTCTCTGCCCATTATACACAGCGCCCGATAGTCAGTTCTCCGCCCGTTATACACAGCGCCCGATAGTCAGTTCTCCGCCCGTTATACACAGTGCCCGATAGTCAGTTCTCTGCCCGTTATACACAGTGCCCGATAGTCAGTTCTCCGCCCGTTATACACAGCGCCCGATAGTCAGTTCTCCGCCCGTTATACACAGCGCCCGATAGTCAGTTCTCCGCCCGTTATACACAGTGCCCGATAATCAGTTCTCCGTCCGTTATACACAGCGCCCGATAGTCAGTCTCCGCCCGTTATACACAGCGCCCGATAGTCAGTTCTCTGCCCGTTATACACAGCGCCCGATAGTCAGTTCTCCGCCCGTTATACACAGCGCCTGATAGTCAGTTCTCTGCCCGTTATACACAGCACCCGATAGTCAGCTCTCTGCCCGTTATACACAGTGCCTGATAGTCAGCTCTCTGCCCGTTATACACAGCGCCCGATAGTCAGTTTTCCGCCCGTTATACACAGCACCTGATAGTCAGTTCCCCGCCCATTATACACAGCGCCCGATAGTCAGTTCTCCGCCCGTTATACACAGCGCCTGATAGTCAGTTCTCTGCCCGTTATACACAGTGCCCGATAGTCAGTTCTCTGCCCGTTATACACAGTGCCCGATAGTCAGCTCGTCGCCCGTTATACACAGCGCCCGATAGTCAGTTCTCTGCCCGTTATACACAGCGCCCGATAGTCAGTTCTCCGCCCGTTATACACAGCGCCCGATAGTCAGTTCTCTGCCCGTTATACACAGCGCCTGATAGTCAGTTCTCTGCCCGTTATACACAGCGCCCGATAGTCAGTTCTCCGCCCGTTATACACAGCGCCCGATAGTCGGTTCTCCGCCCGTTATACACAGTGCCCGATAGTCAGTTCTCCGCCCGTTATACACAGCGCCCGATAGTCAGTTCTCCGCCCGTTATACACAGCGCCCGATAGTCAGTTCTCCGCCCGTTATACACAGCGCCCGATAGTCAGTTCTCCGCCCGTTATACACGGCGCCCGATAGTCAGTTCTCCGCCCGTTATACACAGCGCCCGATAGTCAGTTCTCCGCCCGTTATACACAGCGCCCGATAGTCAGTTCTCCGTCCGTTATACACAGCGCCCGATAGTCAGTTCTCTGCCCGTTATACACAGCGTCCGATAGTCAATTCTCCGCCCGTTATACACAGCGCCCGATAGTCAGCTCTCTGCCCATTATACACAGCGCCCGATAGTCAGTTCTCCGCCCGTTATACACAGCGCCCGATAGTCAGTTCTCCGCCTGTTATACTCAGCGCCCGATAGTCAGTTCTCCGCCCTTTATACACAGTGCCCGATAGTCAGTTCTCCGCCCGTTATACACAGCGCCCGATAGTCAGTTTCCGCCCGTTATACACAGAGCCCGATAGTCAGTTCTCCGCCCGTTATACACAGCGCCCGATAGTCAGTTCTCCGCCCGTTATACACAGCGCCCGATCGTCAGCTCTCCGCCCGTTATACACAGCGCCCGATAGTCAGTTTCCGCCCGTTATACACAGCGCCCGATAGTCAGTTCTCTGCCCGTTATACACAGCGCCTGATAGTCAGTTCTCTGCCCATTATACACAGCGCCCGATAGTCAGTTCTCCGCCCGTTATACACAGCGCCTGATAGTCATTTCTCCGCCCGTTAAGCACAGTGCCCGATAATCAGTTCTCCGCCCGTTATACACAGCACCTGATAGTCAGTTCTCCGCCCGTTATACACAGCGCCCGATAGTCAGTTCTCTGCCCGTTATACACAGCGCCTGATCGTCAGTTCTCCGCCCGTTATACACAGCGCCCGATTGTCAGTTCTCTGCCCGTTATACACAGCGCCTGATAGTCAGTTCTCCGCCCGTTATACACAGCGCCCGATAGTCAGTTCTCCGCCCGTTATACACAGCGCACGATAGTCAGTTCTCTGCCCGTTATACACAGTGCCCGATAGTCAGTTCTCTGCCCGTTATACACAGTGCCCGATAGTCAGCTCGTCGCCCGTTATACACAGCGCCCGATAGTCAGTTCTCTGCTCGTTATACACAGCGCCCGATAGTCAGTTCTCCGCCCGTTATACACAGCGCCCGATAGTCAGTTCTCTGCCCGTTATACACAGCGCCTGATAGTCAGTTCTCTGCCCATTATACACAGCGCCCGATAGTCAGTTCTCCGCCCGTTATACACAGCGCCCGATAGTCAGTTCTCCGCCCGTTATACACAGTGCCCGATAGTCAGTTCTCTGCCCGTTATACACAGTGCCCGATAGTCAGTTCTCCGCCCGTTATACACAGCGCCCGATAGTCAGTTCTCCGCCCGTTATACACAGCGCCCGATAGTCAGTTCTCCGCCCGTTATACACAGTGCCCGATAATCAGTTCTCCGTCCGTTATACACAGCGCCCGATAGTCAGTCTCCGCCCGTTATACACAGCGCCCGATAGTCAGTTCTCTGCCCGTTATACACAGCGCCCGATAGTCAGTTCTCCGCCCGTTATACACAGCGCCTGATAGTCAGTTCTCTGCCCGTTATACACAGCACCCGATAGTCAGCTCTCTGCCCGTTATACACAGTGCCTGATAGTCAGCTCTCTGCCCGTTATACACAGCGCCCGATAGTCAGTTTTCCGCCCGTTATACACAGCACCTGATAGTCAGTTCCCCGCCCATTATACACAGCGCCCGATAGTCAGTTCTCCGCCCGTTATACACAGCGCCTGATAGTCAGTTCTCTGCCCGTTATACACAGTGCCCGATAGTCAGTTCTCTGCCCGTTATACACAGTGCCCGATAGTCAGCTCGTCGCCCGTTATACACAGCGCCCGATAGTCAGTTCTCTGCCCGTTATACACAGCGCCCGATAGTCAGTTCTCCGCCCGTTATACACAGCGCCCGATAGTCAGTTCTCTGCCCGTTATACACAGCGCCTGATAGTCAGTTCTCTGCCCGTTATACACAGCGCCCGATAGTCAGTTCTCCGCCCGTTATACACAGCGCCCGATAGTCGGTTCTCCGCCCGTTATACACAGTGCCCGATAGTCAGTTCTCCGCCCGTTATACACAGCGCCCGATAGTCAGTTCTCCGCCCGTTATACACAGCGCCCGATAGTCAGTTCTCCGCCCGTTATACACAGCGCCCGATAGTCAGTTCTCCGCCCGTTATACACGGCGCCCGATAGTCAGTTCTCCGCCCGTTATACACAGCGCCCGATAGTCAGTTCTCCGCCCGTTATACACAGCGCCCGATAGTCAGTTCTCCGTCCGTTATACACAGCGCCCGATAGTCAGTTCTCTGCCCGTTATACACAGCGTCCGATAGTCAATTCTCCGCCCGTTATACACAGCGCCCGATAGTCAGCTCTCTGCCCATTATACACAGCACCCGATAGTCAGTTCTCCGCCCGTTATACACAGCGCCCGATAGTCAGTTCTCCGCCTGTTATACTCAGCGCCCGATAGTCAGTTCTCCGCCCTTTATACACAGTGCCCGATAGTCAGTTCTCCGCCCGTTATACACAGCGCCCGATAGTCAGTTTCCGCCCGTTATACACAGAGCCCGATAGTCAGTTCTCCGCCCGTTATACACAGCGCCCGATAGTCAGTTCTCCGCCCGTTATACACAGCGCCCGATCGTCAGCTCTCCGCCCGTTATACACAGCGCCCGATAGTCAGTTTCCGCCCGTTATACACAGCGCCCGATAGTCAGTTCTCTGCCCGTTATACACAGCGCCTGATAGTCAGTTCTCTGCCCGTTATACACAGCGCCCGATAGTCAGTTCTCCGCCCGTTATACACAGCGCCTGATAGTCATTTCTCCGCCCGTTAAGCACAGTGCCCGATAATCAGTTCTCCGCCCGTTATACACAGCACCTGATAGTCAGTTCTCCGCCCGTTATACACAGCGCCCGATAGTCAGTTCTCTGCCCGTTATACACAGCGCCTGATCGTCAGTTCTCCGCCCGTTATACACAGCGCCCGATTGTCAGTTCTCTGCCCGTTATACACAGCGCCTGATAGTCAGTTCTCCGCCCGTTATACACAGCGCCCGATAGTCAGTTCTCCGCCCGTTATACACAGCGCACGATAGTCAGTTCTCTGCCCGTTATACGCAGTGCCCGATAGTCAGTTCTCTGCCCGTTATACACAGTGCCCGATAGTCAGCTCGTCGCCCGTTATACACAGCGCCCGATAGTCAGTTCTCTGCTCGTTATACACAGCGCCCGATAGTCAGTTCTCCGCCCGTTATACACAGCGCCCGATAGTCAGTTCTCTGCCCGTTATACACAGCGCCTGATAGTCAGTTCTCTGCCCATTATACACAGCGCCCGATAGTCAGTTCTCCGCCCGTTATACACAGCGCCCGATAGTCAGTTCTCCGCCCGTTATACACAGTGCCCGATAGTCAGTTCTCTGCCCGTTATACACAGTGCCCGATAGTCAGTTCTCCGCCCGTTATACACAGCGCCCGATAGTCAGTTCTCCGCCCGTTATACACAGCGCCCGATAGTCAGTTCTCCGCCCGTTATACACAGTGCCCGATAATCAGTTCTCCGTCCGTTATACACAGCGCCCGATAGTCAGTCTCCGCCCGTTATACACAGCGCCCGATAGTCAGTTCTCTGCCCGTTATACACAGCGCCCGATAGTCAGTTCTCCGCCCGTTATACACAGCGCCTGATAGTCAGTTCTCTGCCCGTTATACACAGCACCCGATAGTCAGCTCTCTGCCAGTTATACACAGTGCCTGATAGTCAGCTCTCTGCCCGTTATACACAGCGCCCGATAGTCAGTTTTCCGCCCGTTATACACAGCACCTGATAGTCAGTTCCCCGCCCATTATACACAGCGCCCGATAGTCAGTTCTCTGCCCGTTATACACAGCGCCTGATAGTCAGTTCTCTGCCCATTATACACAGTGCCCGATAGTCAGTTTTCTGCCCGTTATACACAGTGCCCGATAGTCAGCTCGTCGCCCGTTATACACAGCGCCCGATAGTCAGTTCTCTGCCCGTTATACACAGCGCCCGATAGTCAGTTCTCCGCCCGTTATACACAGCGCCCGATAGTCAGTTCTCTGCCCGTTATACACAGCGCCTGATAGTCAGTTCTCTGCCCGTTATACACAGCGCCCGATAGTCAGTTCTCCGCCCGTTATACACAGCGCCCGATAGTCAGTTTCCGCCCGTTATACACAGAGCCCGATAGTCAGTTCTCCGCCCGTTATACACAGCGCCCGATAGTCAGTTCTCCGCCCGTTATACACAGCGCCCGATCGTCAGCTCTCCGCCTGTTATACACAGCGCCCGATAGTCTGTTTCCGCCCGTTATACACAGTGCCCGATAGTCAGTTTCCGCCCGTTATACACAGCACCCGATAGTCAGTTCTCCGCCCGTTATACACAGCGCCTGATAGTCAGTTCTCTGCCCGTTATACACAGCGCCCGAAAATCAGTTCTCCGCCCGTTATACACAGCGCCTGATAGTCAGTTCTCCGCCCGTTATACACAGCGCCCGATAGTCAGTTCTCTGCCCGTTATACACAGCGCCTGACAGTCAGTTCTCCGCCCGTTATACACAGCGCCCGATAGTCAGTTCTCCGCCCGTTATACACAGCGCCCGATAGTCAGTTTTCTGCCCGTTATACACAGTGCCTGATAGTCAGTTCTCTGCCCGTTATACACAGTGCCCGATAGTCAGTTCTCTGCCCGTTATACACAGTGCCCGATAGTCAGTTCTCCGCCCGTTATACACAGCGCCCGATAGTCAGTTCTCCGCCCGTTATACACAGCGCCCGATAGTCAGTTCTCCGCCCGTTATACACAGCGCCCGATAGTCAGTTCTCCGTCCGTTATACACAGCGCCCGATAGTCAGTTCTCTGCCCGTTATACACAGCGTCCGATAGTCAGTTCTCCGCCCGTTATACACAGCACCCGATAGTCAGCTCTCTGCCCGTTACACACAGCGCCCGATAGTCAGTTCTCCGCCCGTTATACACAGCGCCCGATAGTCAGTTCTCCGCCTGTTATACTCAGCGCCCGATAGTCAATTCTCTGCCCGTTATACACAGTGCCCGATAGTCAGTTCTCTGCCCGTTATACACAGCACCCGATAGTCAGTTCTCTGCCCGTTATACACAGCGCCCGATAGTCAGCTCGTCGCCCGTTATACACAGCGCCCGATCGTCAGTTCTCTGCCCGTTATACACAGCGCCCGATAGTCAGCTCGTCGCCCGTTATACATAGCACCCGATAGTCAGTTCTCCGCCCGTTATACACAGCGCCCGATAGTCAGTTCTCCGCCCGTTATACACAGCGCCCGATAGTCTGTTCTCTGCCCGTTATACACAGCGCCTGATAGTCAGTTCTCTGCCCGTTATACACAGTGCCCGATAGTCAGTTCTCCGCCCGTTATACACAGCGCCTGATAGTCAGTCCTCCGCCCGTTAAACACAGTGCCCGATAATCAGTTCTCCGCCCGTTATACACAGCACCCGACAGTCAGTTCTTCGCCCGTTATACACAGCGCCCGATAGTCAGTTCTCCGCCCGTTATACACAGCGCCTGATAGTCAGTTCTCCGCCCGTTATACACAGCGCCCGATAGTCAGTTCTCTGCCCGTTATACACAGCGCCTGATAGTCAGTTCTCCGCCCGTTATACACAGCGCCCGATAGTCAGTTCTCCGCCCGTTATACACAGCGCCCGATAGTCAGTTCTCTGCCCGTTATACACAGCGCTTGATAGTCAGTTCTCCGCCCGTTATACACAGCGCCCGATAGTCAGTTCTTCGCCCGTTATACACAGCGCCCGATAGTCAGTTCTCCGCCCGTTATACACAGCGCCCGATAGTCAGTTCTCCGCCCGTTATACACAGCGCCCGATAGTCAGTTCTCTGCCCGTTATACACAGCGCCTGATAGTCAGTTCTCCGCCCGTTATACACAGCGCCCGATAGTCAGTTCTCCGCCCGTTATACACAGCGCCGGATAGTCAGTTCTCTGCCCATTATACACAGTGCCCGATAGTCAGTTCTCTGCCCGTTATACACAGTGCCCGATAGTCAGCTCGTCGCCCGTTATCCACAGCGCCCGATAGTCAGTTCTCTGCCCGTTATACACAGCGCCCGATTGTCAGTTCTCCGCCTGTTATACACAGCGCCCGATAGTCAGTTCTCTGCCCGTTATACACAGTGCCAGATAGTCAGTTCTCTGCCCGTTATACACAGCGCCCGATAGTCAGTTCTCCGCCCGTTATACACAGCGCCCGATAGTCGGTTCTCCGCCCGTTATACACAGTGCCCGATAGTCAGTTCTCCGCCCGTTATACACAGTGCCCGATAGTCAGTTCTCCGCCCGTTATACACAGCGCCCGATAGTCAGTTCTCCGCCCGTTATACACAGCGCCCGATAGTCAGTTCTCTGCCCGTTATACACAGTGCCCGATAATCAGTTCTCCGTCCGTTATACACAGCGCCCGATAGTCAGTCTCCGCCCGTTATACACAGCGCCCGATAGTCAGTTCTCTGCGCATTATACACAGCGCCCGATAGTCAGTTCTCTGCCCGTTATACATAGTGCCCGATAGTCAGCTCGTCGCCCGTTATCCACAGCGCCCGATAGTCAGTTCTCTGCCCGTTATACACAGCGCCCGATAGTCAGTTCTCCGCCCGTTATACACAGCGCCTGATAGTCAGTTCTCTGCCCGTTATACACAGCACCCGATAGTCAGCTCTCTGCCAGTTATACACAGTGCCTGATAGTCAGCTCTCTGCCCGTTATACACAGCGCCCGATAGTCAGTTTTCCGCCCGTTATACACAGCACCTGATAGTCAGTTCCCCGCCCATTATACACAGCGCCCGATAGTCAGTTCTCCGCCCGTTATACACAGCGCCTGATAGTCAGTTCTCTGCCCATTATACACAGTGCCCGATAGTCAGTTTTCTGCCCGTTATACACAGTGCCCGATAGTCAGCTCGTCGCCCGTTATACACAGCGCCCGATAGTCAGTTCTCTGCCCGTTATACACAGCGCCCGATAGTCAGTTCTCCGCCCGTTATACACAGCGCCCGATAGTCAGTTCTCTGCCCGTTATACACAGCGCCTGATAGTCAGTTCTCTGCCCGTTATACACAGCGCCCGATAGTCAGTTCTCCGCCCGTTATACACAGCGCCCGATAGTCAGTTTCCGCCCGTTATACACAGAGCCCGATAGTCAGTTCTCCGCCCGTTATACACAGCGCCCGATAGTCAGTTCTCCGCCCGTTATACACAGCGCCCGATCGTCAGCTCTCCGCCTGTTATACACAGCGCCCGATAGTCTGTTTCCGCCCGTTATACACAGTGCCCGATAGTCAGTTTCCGCCCGTTATACACAGCACCCGATAGTCAGTTCTCCGCCCGTTATACACAGCGCCTGATAGTCAGTTCTCTGCCCGTTATACACAGCGCCCGAAAATCAGTTCTCCGCCCGTTATACACAGCGCCTGATAGTCAGTTCTCCGCCCGTTATACACAGCGCCCGATAGTCAGTTCTCTGCCCGTTATACACAGCGCCTGACAGTCAGTTCTCCGCCCGTTATACACAGCGCCCGATAGTCAGTTCTCCGCCCGTTATACACAGCGCCCGATAGTCAGTTTTCTGCCCGTTATACACAGTGCCTGATAGTCAGTTCTCTGCCCGTTATACACAGTGCCCGATAGTCAGTTCTCTGCCCGTTATACACAGTGCCCGATAGTCAGTTCTCTGCCCGTTATACACAGCGCCCGATAGTCAGTTCTCCGCCCGTTATACACAGCGCCCGTTAGTCAGTTCTCCGCCCGTTATACACAGCGCCCGATAGTCAGTTCTCCGCCCGTTATACACAGCGCCCGATAGTCAGTTCTCCGTCCGTTATACACAGCGCCCGATAGTCAGTTCTCTGCCCGTTATACACAGCGTCCGATAGTCAGTTCTCCGCCCGTTATACACAGCACCCGATAGTCAGCTCTCTGCCCGTTACACACAGCGCCCGATAGTCAGTTCTCCGCCCGTTATACACAGCGCCCGATAGTCAGTTCTCCGCCTGTTATACTCAGCGCCCGATAGTCAATTCTCTGCCCGTTATACACAGTGCCCGATAGTCAGTTCTCTGCCCGTTATACACAGCACCCGATAGTCAGTTCTCTGCCCGTTATACACAGCGCCCGATAGTCAGCTCGTCGCCCGTTATACACAGCGCCCGATCGTCAGTTCTCTGCCCGTTATACACAGCGCCCGATAGTCAGCTCGTCGCCCGTTATACACAGCACCCGATAGTCAGTTCTCCGCCCGTTATACACAGCGCCCGATAGTCAGTTCTCCGCCCGTTATACACAGCGCCCGATAGTCTGTTCTCTGCCCGTTATACACAGCGCCTGATAGTCAGTTCTCTGCCCGTTATACACAGTGCCCGATAGTCAGTTCTCCGCCCGTTATACACAGCGCCTGATAGTCAGTCCTCCGCCCGTTAAACACAGTGCCCGATAATCAGTTCTCCGCCCGTTATACACAGCACCCGACAGTCAGTTCTTCGCCCGTTATACACAGCGCCCGATAGTCAGTTCTCCGCCCGTTATACACAGCGCCCGATAGTCAGTTCTCCGCCCGTTATACACAGCGCCCGATAGTCAGTTCTCTGCCCGTTATACACAGCGCCTGATAGTCAGTTCTCCGCCCGTTATACACAGCGCCCGATAGTCAGTTCTCCGCCCGTTATACACAGCGCCCGATAGTCAGTTCTCTGCCCGTTATACACAGCGCTTGATAGTCAGTTCTCCGCCCGTTATACACAGCGCCCGATAGTCAGTTCTTCGCCCGTGATACACAGCGCCCGATAGTCAGTTCTCCGCCCGTTATACACAGCGCCCGATAGTCAGTTCTCCGCCCGTTATACACAGCGCCCGATAGTCAGTTCTCTGCCCGTTATACACAGCGCCTGATAGTCAGTTCTCCGCCCGTTATACACAGCGCCCGATAGTCAGTTCTCCGCCCGTTATACACAGCGCCGGATAGTCAGTTCTCTGCCCATTATACACAGTGCCCGATAGTCAGTTCTCTGCCCGTTATACACAGTGCCCGATAGTCAGCTCGTCGCCCGTTATCCACAGCGCCCGATAGTCAGTTCTCTGCCCGTTATACACAGCGCCCGATAGTCAGTTCTCCGCCTGTTATACACAGCGCCCGATAGTCAGTTCTCTGCCCGTTATACACAGCGCCAGATAGTCAGTTCTCTGCCCGTTATACACAGCGCCCGATAGTCAGTTCTCCGCCCGTTATACACAGCGCCCGATAGTCGGTTCTCCGCCCGTTATACACAGTGCCCGATAGTCAGTTCTCCGCCCGTTATACACAGTGCCCGATAGTCAGTTCTCCGCCCGTTATACACAGCGCCCGATAGTCAGTTCTCCGCCCGTTATACACAGCGCCCGATAGTCAGTTCTCTGCCCGTTATACACAGTGCCCGATAATCAGTTCTCCGTCCGTTATACACAGCGCCCGATAGTCAGTCTCCGCCCGTTATACACAGCGCCCGATAGTCAGTTCTCTGCGCATTATACACAGCGCCCGATAGTCAGTTCTCCGCCCGTTATACACAGCGCCTGATAGTCAGTTCTCTGCCCGTTATACACAGCACCCGATAGTCAGTTCTCTGCCCATTATACACAGTGCCTGATAGTCAGTTCTCTGCCCGTTATACACAGCGCCTGATAGTCAGTTCTCTGCCCGTTAAACACAGCGCCCGATAATCAGTTCTCCGCCCGTTATACACAGCACCCGATAGTCAGTTCTCTTCCCGTTATACACAGCGCCTGATAGTCAGTTCTCTGCCCGTTATATACAGCGCCCGATAGTCAGTTCTCCGCCCGTTATACACAGCGCCTGATAGTCAGTTCTCCGCCCGTTATACACAGCGCCCGATAGTCATTTATCTGCCAGTTATACACAGCGCCTGATAGTCAGTTCTCCGCCCGTTATACACAGCGCCCGATAGTCAGTTCTCCGCCCGTTATACACAGCGCCCGATAGTCAGTTCTCTGCCCGTTATACACAGCGCCTGATAGTCAGTTCTCCGCCCGTTATACACAGCGCCCGATAGTCAGTTCTCTGCCCGTTATACACAGCGCCTGATAGTCAGTTCTCCGCCCGTTATACACAGCGCCCGATAGTCAGTTCTCCGCCCGTTATACACAGCGCCCGATAGTCAGTTCTCTGCCCGTTATACACAGCGCCCGATAGTCAGTTCTCTGCCCGTTATACACAGCGCGCGATAGTCAGTTCTCCGCCCGTTATACACAGCGCCCGATAGTCAGTTCTCTGCCCGTTATACACAGCGCCAGATAGTCAGTTCTCTGCCCGTTATACACAGCGCCCGATAGTCAGTTCTCCGCCCGTTATACACAGCGCCCGATAGTCGGTTCTCCGCCCGTTATACACAGTGCCCGATAGTCAGTTCTCCGCCCGTTATACACAGTGCCCGATAGTCAGTTCTCCGCCCGTTATACACAGCGCCCGATAGTCAGTTCTCCGCCCGTTATACACAGCACCCGATAGTCAGTTCTCTGCCCGTTATACACAGAGCCCGATAATCAGTTCTCCGTCCGTTATACACAGCGCCCGATAGTCAGTCTCCGCCCGTTATACACAGCGCCCGATAGTCAGTTCTCTGCCCATTATACACAGCGCCCGATAGTCAGTTCTCCGCCCGTTATACACAGCGCCTGATAGTCAGTTCTCTGCCCGTTATACACAGCACCTGATAGTCAGTTCTCTGCCCGTTATACACAGTGCCTGATAGTCAGTTCTCTGCCCGTTATACACAGCGCCTGATAGTCAGTTCTCTGCCCGTTAAACACAGCGCCTGATAATCAGTTCTCCGCCCGTTATACACAGCACCCGATAGTCAGTTCTCTGCCCGTTATACACAGCGCCTGATAGTCAGTTCTCTGCCCGTTATACACAGCGCCCGATAGTCAGTTCTTCGCCCATTATACACAGCGCCTGATAGTCAGTTCTCTGCCCATTATACACAGCGCCCGATAGTCAGTTCTCTGCCCGTTATACACAGCGCCTGATAGTCAGTTCTCCGCCCGTTATACACAGCGCCCGATAGTCAGTTCTCCGCCCGTTATACACAGTGCCCGATAGTCAGTTCTCTGCCCGTTATACACAGCACCCGATAGTCAGTTCTCTGCCCGTTATACACAACGCCCGATAGTCAGTTCTCTGCCCGTTATACACAGCGCCCGATAGTCAGTTCTCCGCCCATTATACACAGCGCCCGATAGTCAGTTCTCCACCCGTTATACACAGCGCCCGATAGTCAGTTCTCCGTCCGTTGTACACAGCGCCCGATAGTCAGTTCTCTGCCCGTTATACACAGCGTCCGATAGTCAGTTCTCCGCCCGTTATACACAGCGCCCGATAGTCAGCTCTCTGCCCGTTATACACAGCGCCCGATAGTCAGTTCTCCGCCCGCTATACACAGCGCCCGATAGTCAGTTCTCTGCCCGTTATACACAGCGCCTGATAGTCAGTTCTCCGCCCGTTATACACAGCGCCCGATTGTCAGTTCTCCGCCCGTTATACACCGTGCCCGATAGTCAGTTCTCTGCCCGTTATACACAGCACCCGATAGTCAGTTCTCTGCCCGTTATACACAACGCCCGATAGTCAGTTCTCTGCCCGTTATACACAGCGCCCGATAGTCAGTTCTCCGCCCGTTATACACAGCGCCCGATAGTCAGTTCTCCGCCCGTTATTCACAGCGCCCGATAGTCAGTTCTCCGTCCGTTATACACAGCGCCCGATAGTCAGTTCTCTGCGCGTTATACACAGCGCCTGATAGTCAGTTCTCTGCCCGTTATACACAGCGCCCGATGGTCAGTTCTCTGCCCGTTATACACAGCGCCTGATAGTCAGTTCTCCGCCTGTTATACACAGCACCCGATAGTCAGTTCTCTGCCGGTTATACACAGCGCCGGATAGTCAGTTCTCCGCCCGTTATACACAGCGCCCGATAGTCAGTTCTCCACCCACTATACACAGCGCCCGATAGTCACTTCACCTCCCACTATACTCAGCGCCCGATATTCAGTTCTCCGCCCGTTATACACAGCGCCCGATAGTCAGTTCTCCGCCTGTTATGCACAGCGCCCGATAGTCAGTCCTCCGCCCATTATACACAGCGCCCGATAGTCAATTCTCTGCCCGTTATACACAGCGCCCGATAGTCAGTTTCCGCCCGTTATACACAGCGCCCGATAGTCAGTTTCCGCCCGTTTTACACAGCGCCCGATAGTCAGTTTCCGCCCATTATACACAGCGCCCGACAGTCAGTTCTCTGCCCGTTACACACAGCGCCCGATAGTCAGTTCTCCGCCCGTTATACACAGCGCCCGATAGTCAGTTCTCCGCCCGTTATACACAGCGCCCGATATTCAGTTCTCCACCCATTATACACAGCGCCCGATAATCAGTTTCCGCCCGTTATACACAGCGCCCGATAGTCAGTTTCCACCCGTTTTACACAGCGTCCGACAGTCAGTTCTCCGCCCATTATACACAGTGCCCGATAGTCAGTTCTCCGACCGTTATACACAGCGCCCGATAGTCAGTTTCAGCCCGTTATACACAGAGCCCGATAGTCAGTTCTCCGCCCGTTACACACAGCGCCCGATAGTCAGTTCTCCGCCCGTTATACACAGCGCCCGATCGTCAGCTCTCCGCCCGTTATACACAGCGCCCGATAGTCATTTTCCGCCCGTTATACACAGCGCCCGAAAGTCAGTTTCCGCCCGTTATACACAGCGCCCGATAGTCAGTTCTCCGCCCGTTATACACAGCGCCTGATAGTCAGTTCTCCGCCCGTTATACACAGCGCCCGATAGTCAGTTTTCCGCCCGTTATACACAGCACCTGAAAGTCAGTTCCCCGCCCGTTATACACAGCGCCCGATAGTCAATTCTCCGCCCGTTATACACAGCGCCCGATCGTCAGTTCTCTGCCCATTATACACAGCGCCTGATAGTCAGTTCTCCGCCCGTTATACACAGCGCCCGATAGTCAGTTCTCTGCCCGTTATACACAGCACCTGATAGTCAGTTCTCTGCCCGTTATACACAGTGCCTGATAGTCAGTTCTCTGCCCGTTATACACAGCGCCTGATAGTCAGTTCTCTGCCCGTTAAACACAGCGCCCGATAATCAGTTCTCCGCCCATTATACACAGCACCCGATAGTCAGTTCTCTGCCCGTTATACACAGCGCCTGATAGTCAGTTCTCTGCCCGTTATACACAGCGCCCGATAGTCAGTTCTCCGCCCATTATACACAGCGCCTGATAGTCAGTTCTCCGCCCATTATACACAGCGCCCGATAGTCAGTTCTCTGCCCGTTATACACAGCGCCCGATAGTCAGTTCTCCGCCCATTATACACAGCGCCCGATAGTCAGTTCTCCGCCCGTTATACACAGCGCCCGATAGTCAGTTCTCCGTCCGTTGTACACAGCGCCCGATAGTCAGTTCTCTGCCCGTTATACACAGCGTCCGATAGTCAGTTCTCCGCCCGTTATACACAGCGCCCGATAGTCAGCTCTCTGCCCGTTATACACAGCGCCCGATAGTCAGTTCTCCGCCCGCTATACACAGCGCCCGATAGTCAGTTCTCTGCCCGTTATACACAGCGCCTGATAGTCAGTTCTCCGCCCGTTATACACAGCGCCCGATAGTCAGTTCTCCGCCCGTTATACACAGTGCCCGATAGTCAGTTCTCTGCCCGTTATACACAGCACCCGATAGTCAGTTCTCTGCCCGTTATACACAACGCCCGATAGTCAGTTCTCTGCCCGTTATACACAGCGCCCGATAGTCAGTTCTCCGCCCGTTATACACAGCGCCCGATAGTCAGTTCTCCGCCCGTTATTCACAGCGCCCGGTAGTCAGTTCTCCGTCCGTTATACACAGCGCCCGATAGTCAGTTCTCTGCCCGTTATACACAGCGTCCGATAGTCAGTTCTCCGCCCGTTATACACAGCGCCCGATAGTCAGCTCTCTGCCCGTTATACACAGCGCCCGAGAGTCAGTTCTCCGCCCGTTATACACAGCGCCCGATAGTCAGTTCTCCGCCTGTTATAGTCAGCGCCCGATAGTCAATTCTCTGCCCGTTATACACAGCGCCTGATAGTCAGTTCTCTGCCCGTTATACACAGCGCCCGATAGTCAGTTCTCTGCCCGTTATACACAGCGCCTGATAGTCAGTTCTCCGCCTGTTATACACAGCACCCGATAGTCAGTTCTCTGCCGGTTATACACAGCGCCGGATAGTCAGTTCTCCGCCCGTTATACACAGCGCCCGATAGTCAGTTCTCCACCTACTATACACAGCGCCCGATAGTCACTTCTCCTCCCACTATACTCAGCGCCCGATATTCAGTTCTCCGCCCGTTATACACAGCGCCCGATAGTCAGTTCTCCGCCTGTTATGCACAGCGCCCGACATTCAGTCCTCCGCCCGTTATACACAGCGCCCGATAGTCAATTCTCTGCCCGTTATACACAGCGCCCGATAGTCAGTTCTCCGCCCGTTATACACAGCGCCCGATAGTCAGTTCTCCACCCATTATACACAGCGCCCGATAGTCAGTTTCCGCCCGTTATACACAGCGCCCGATAGTCAGTTTCCGCCCGTTTTACACAGCGCCCGATAGTCAGTTTCCGCCCATTATACACAGCGCCCGATAGTCAGTTCTCTGCCCGTTACACACAGCGCCCGATAGTCAGTTCTCCGCCCGTTATACACAGCGCCCGATAGTCAGTTCTCCGCCCGTTATACACAGTGCCCGATATTCAGTTCTCCACCCATTATACACAGCGCCCGATAATCAGTTTCCGCCCGTTATACACAGTGCCCGATAGTCAGTTTCCACCCGTTTTACACAGCGTCCGACAGTCAGTTCTCCGCCCATTATACACAGTGCCCGATAGTCAGTTCTCCGACCGTTATACACAGCGCCCGATAGTCAGTTTCAGCCCGTTATACACAGAGCCCGATAGTCAGTTCTCCGCCCGTTACACAGAGCGCCCGATAGTCAGTTCTCCGCCCGTTATACACAGCGCCCGATCGTCAGCTCTCCGCCCGTTATACACAGCGCCCGATAGTCATTTTCCGCCCGTTATACACAGCGCCCGATAGTCAGTTTCCGCCCGTTATACACAGCGCCCGATAGTCAGTTCTCCGCCCGTTATACACAGCGCCTGATAGTCAGTTCTCCGCCCGTTATACACAGCGCCCGAAAGTCAGTTTTCCGCCCGTTATACACAGCACCTGAAAGTCAGTTCCCCGCCCGTTATACACAGCGCCCGATAGTCAATTCTCCGCCCGTTATACACAGCGCCCGATCGTCAGTTCTCTGCCCATTATACACAGCGCCTGATAGTCAGTTCTCCGCCCGTTATACACAGCGCCCGATAGTCAGTTCTCTGCCCATTATACACAGCGCCTGATAGTCAGTTCTCCGCCCGTTATACACAGCGCCCGATAGTCAGTTCTCTGCCCATTATACACAGCGCCTGATAGTCAGTTCTCTGCCCGTTATACACAGCGCCCGATAGTCAGTTCTCTGCCCGTTATACACAGCGCCCGATAGTCAGTTCTCTGCCCATTATACACAGCGCCTGATAGTCAGTTCTCCGCCCGTTATACACAGCGCCCGATAGTCAGTTCTCTGCCCATTATACACAGCGCCTGATAGTCAGTTCTCTGCCCGTTATACACAGCGCCCGATAGTCAGTTCTCTGCCCGTTATACACAGCGCCCGATATTCAGTTCTCCGCCCGTTATACCCAGTGCCCGATAGTCAGTTCTGCACCTGTTATACTCAGCGCCCGATAGTCAGTTCTCCGCCCGTTATACACAGCGCCCGATAGTCAGTTCTCTGCCCGTTATACACAGCGCCCGATAGTCAGCTCGTCGCCCGTTATAGACAGCGCCCGATAGTCAGTTCTCTGCCCGTTATACACATCGCCCGATAGTCAGCTCATCGCCCGTTATACACAGCGCCCGATAGTCAGTTCTCTGCCCGTTATACACAGCGCCCGATAGTCAGTTCTCCGCCCATTATACACAGCGCCCGATAGTGAGTTCTCTGCCCGTTATACACAGCGCCTGATAGTCAGTTCTCTGCCCGTTATACACAGCGCCCGATAGTCAGTTCTCCACCCGTTATACACAGCGCCTGATAGTCATTTCTCCGCCCGTTAAACACAGTGCCCGATAATCAGTTCTCCGCCCGTTATACACAGCACCCGATAGTCAGTTCTTCGCCCGTTATACACAGCGCCCGATAGTCAGTTCTCCGCCCGTTATACACAGCGCCCGATAGTCAGTTCTCCGCCCGTTATACACAGCACCCGATAGTCAGTTCTCTGCCCGTTATACACAGAGCCCGATAATCAGTTCTCCGTCCGTTATACACAGCGCCCGATAGTCAGTCTCCGCCCGTTATACACAGCGCCCGATAGTCAGTTCTCTGCCCATTATACACAGCGCCCGATAGTCAGTTCTCCGCCCGTTATACACAGCGCCTGATTGTCAGTTCTCTGCCCGTTATACACAGCACCCGATATTCAGTTCTCTGCCCGTTATACACAGTGCCTGATAGTCAGTTCTCTGCCCGTTATACACAGCGCCTGATAGTCAGTTCTCTGCCCGTTAAACACAGCGCCCGATAATCAGTTCTCCGCCCGTTATACACAGCACCCGATAGTTAGTTCTCTGCCCGTTATACACAGCGCCTGATAGTCAGTTCTCTGCCCGTTATACACAGCGCCCGATAGTCAGTTCTCCACCCATTATACACAGCGCCCGATAGTCAGTTCTCTGCCCGTTATACACAGCGCCAGATAGTCAGTTCTCTGCCCGTTATACACAGCGCCCGATAGTCAGTTCTCCGCCCGTTATACACAGCGCCCGATAGTCGGTTCTCCGCCCGTTATACACAGTGCCCGATAGTCAGTTCTCCGCCCGTTATACACAGTGCCCGATAGTCAGTTCTCCGCCCGTTATACACAGCGCCCGATAGTCAGTTCTCCGCCCGTTATACACAGCACCCTATAGTCAGTTCTCTGCCCGTTATACACAGAGCCCGATAATCAGTTCTCCGTCCGTTATACACAGCGCCCGATAGTCAGTCTCCGCCCGTTATACACAGCGCCCGATAGTCAGTTCTCTGCCCATTATACACAGCGCCCGATAGTCAGTTCTCCGCCCGTTATACACAGCGCCTGATAGTCAGTTCTCTGCCCGTTATACACAGCACCTGATAGTCAGTTCTCTGCCCGTTATACACAGTGCCTGATAGTCAGTTCTCTGCCCGTTATACACAGCGCCTGATAGTCAGTTCTCTGCCCGTTAAACACAGCGCCCGATAATCATTTCTCCGCCCGTTATACACAGCACCCGAAAGTCAGTTCTCTGCCCGTTATACACAGCGCCTGATAGTCAGTTCTCTGCCCGTTATACACAGCGCCCGATAGTCAGTTCTCCGCCCATTATACACAGCGCCTGATTGTCAGTTCTCCGCCCATTATACACAGCGCCCGATAGTCAGTTCTCTGCCCGTTATACACAGCGCCTGATAGTCAGTTCTCCGCCCGTTATACACAGCGCCCGATAGTCAGTTCTCCGCCCGTTATACACAGTGCCCGATAGTCAGTTCTCTGCCCGTTATACACAGCACCCGATAGTCAGTTCTCTGCCCGTTATACACAACGCCCGATAGTCAGTTCTCTGCCCGTTATACACAGCGCCCGATAGTCAGTTCTCCGCCCATTATACACAGCGCCCGATAGTCAGTTCTCCGCCCGTTATACACAGCGCCCGATAGTCAGTTCTCCGTCCGTTGTACACAGCGCCCGATAGTCAGTTCTCTGCCCGTTATACACAGCGTCCAATAGTCAGTTCTCCGCCCGTTATACACAGCGCCCGATAGTCAGCTCTCTGCCCGTTATACACAGCGCCCGATAGTCAGTTCTCCGCCCGCTATACACAGCGCCCGATAGTCAGTTCTCTGCCCGTTATACACAGCGCCTGATAGTCAGTTCTCCGCCCGTTATACACAGCGCCCGATAGTCAGTTCTCCGCCCGTTATACACAGTGCCCGATAATCAGTTCTCCGCCCGTTATACACAGCACCCGATAGTCAGTTCTCTGCCCGTTATACACAGCGCCTGATAGTCAGTTCTCTGCCCGTTATACACAGCGCCCGATAGTCAGTTCTCCGCCCATTATACACAGCGCCTGATAGTCAGTTCTCCGCCCATTATACACAGCGCCCGATAGTCAGTTCTCTGCCCGTTATACACAGCGCCTGATAGTCAGTTCTCCGCCCGTTACACACAGCGCCCGATAGTCAGTTCTCCGCCCGTTATACACAGTGCCCGATAGTCAGTTCTCTGCCCGTTATACACAGCACCCGATAGTCAGTTCTCTGCCCGTTATACACAACGCCCGATAGTCAGTTCTCTGCCCGTTATACACAGCGCCCGATAGTCAGTTCTCCGCCCATTATACACAGCGCCCGATAGTCAGTTCTCCGCCCGTTATACACAGCGCCCGATAGTCAGTTCTCCGTCCGTTGTACACAGCGCCCGATAGTCAGTTCTCTGCCCGTTATACACAGCGTCCGATAGTCAGTTCTCCGCCCGTTATACACAGCGCCCGATAGTCAGCTCTCTGCCCGTTATACACAGCGCCCGATAGTCAGTTCTCCGCCCGCTATACACAGCGCCCGATAGTCAGTTCTCTGCCCGTTATACACAACGCCCGATAGTCAGTTCTCTGCCCGTTATACACAGCGCCCGATATTCAGTTCTCCGCCCGTTATACACAGCGCCCGATAGTCAGTTCTGCACCTGTTATACTCAGCGCCCGATAGTCAGTTCTCCCCCCATTTTACACAGCGCCTGATAGTCAGTTCTCCGCCCGTTATACACAGCGCCTGATAGTCAGTTCTCTGCCCGTTATACACAGCGCCCGATAGTCAGTTCTCCGCCCGTTATTCACAGCGCCCGATAGTCAGTTCTCCGTCCGTTATACACAGCGCCCGATAGTCAGTTCTCTGCCCGTTATACACAGCGTCCGATAGTCAGTTCTCCGCCCGTTATACACAGCGCCCGATAGTCAGCTCTCTGCCCGTTATACACAGCGCCCGATAGTCAGTTCTCCGCCCGTTATACACAGCGCCCGATAGTCAGTTCTCCGCCTGTTATAGTCAGCGCCCGATAGTCAATTCTCTGCCCGTTATACACAGCGCCTGATAGTCAGTTCTCTGCCCGTTATACACAGCGCCCGATAGTCAGTTCTCTGCCCGTTATACACAGCGCCTGATAGTCAGTTCTCCGCCTGTTATACACAGCACCCGATAGTCAGTTCTCTGCCGGTTATACACAGCGCCGGATAGTCAGTTCTCCGCCCGTTATACACAGCGCCCGATAGTCAGTTCTCCACCCACTATACACAGCGCCCGATAGTCACTTCTCCTCCCACTATACTCAGCGCCCGATATTCAGTTCTCCGCCCGTTATACACAGCGCCCGATAGTCAGTTCTCCGCCTGTTATGCACAGCGCCCGATAGTCAGTCCTCCGCCCGTTATACACAGCGCCCGATAGTCAGTTCTCTGCCCGTTATACACAGCGCCCGATAGTCAGTTCTCCGCCCGTTATACACAGCGCCCGATAGTCAGTTCTCCACCCATTATACACAGCGCCCGATAGTCAGTTTCCGCCCGTTATACACAGCGCCCGATAGTCAGTTTCCGCCCGTTTTACACAGCGCCCGATAGTCAGTTTCTGTCCATTATGCACAGCGCCCGATAGTCAGTTCTCTGCCCGTTACACACAGCGCCCGATAGTCAGTTCTCCGCCCGTTATACACAGCGCCCGATAGTCAGTTCTCCGCCCGTTATACACAGCGCCCGATATTCGGTTCTCCACCCATTATACACAGCGCCCGATAATCAGTTTCCGCCCGTTATACACAGCGCCCGATAGTCAGTTTCCACCCGTTTTACACAGCGTCCGACAGTCAGTTCTCCGCCCATTATACACAGTGCCCGATAGTCAGTTCTCCGACCGTTATACACAGCGCCCGATAGTCAGTTTCTGCCCGTTATACACAGAGCCCGATAGTCAGTTCTCCGCCCGTTACACACAGCGCCCGATAGTCAGTTCTCCGCCCGTTATACACAGGGCCCGATCGTCAGCTCTCCGCCCGTTATACACAGCGCCCGATAGTCATTTTCCGCCCGTTATACACAGCGCCCGATAGTCAGTTTCCGCCCGTTATACACAGCGCCCGATAGTCAGTTCTCCGCCCGTTATACACAGCGCCTGATAGTCAGTTCTCCGCCCGTTATACACAGCGCCCGATAGTCAGTTTTCCGCCCGTTATACACAGCACCTGAAAGTCAGTTCCCCGCCCGTTATACACAGCGCCCGATAGTCATTTCTCCGCCCGTTATACACAGCGCCCGATCGTCAGTTCTCTGCCCATTATACACAGCGCCTGATAGTCAGTTCTCCGCCCGTTATACACAGCGCCCGATAGTCAGTTCTCTGCCCATTATACACAGCGCCTGATAGTCAGTTCTCTGCCCGTTATACACAGCGCCCGATAGTCAGTTCTCTGCCCGTTATACACAGCGCCCGATATTCAGTTCTCCGCCCGTTATACCCAGCGCCCGATAGTCAGTTCTGCACCTGTTATACTCAGCGCCCGATAGTCAGTTCTCCCCCCATTTTACACAGCGCCCGATAGTCAGTTCTCCGCCCGTTATACACAGCGCCCGATAGTCAGTTCTCTGCCCGTTATACACAGCGCCCGATAGTCAGCTCGTCGCCCGTTATAGACAGCGCCCGATAGTCAGTTCTCTGCCCGTTATACACATCGCCCGATAGTCAGCTCATCGCCCGTTATACACAGCGCCCGATGGTCAGTTCTCTGCCCGTTATACACAGAGCCCGATAGTCAGTTCTCCGCCCATTATACACAGCGCCCGATAGTCAGTTCTCTGCCCGTTATACACAGCGCCTGATAGTCAGTTCTCTGCCCGTTATGCACAGCGCCCGATAGTCAGTTCTCCACCCGTTATACACAGCGCCTGATAGTCATTTCTCCGCCCGTTAAACACAGTGCCCGATAATCAGTTCTCCGCCCGTTATACACAGCACCCGATAGTCAGTTCTTCGCCCGTTATACACAGCGCCCGATAGTCAGTTCTCCGCCCGTTATACACATGCGCCCGATAGTCAGTTCCCCGCCCGTTATACACAGCACCTGATAGTCAGTTCTCCGCCCGTTATACACAGCGCCCGATAGTCAGTTCTCCGCCCGTTATACACAGCGCCCGATAGTCAGTTCTCTGCCCGTTATACACAGCGCCTGATAGTCAGTTCCCCGCCCGTTATACACAGCGCCCGATAGTCAATTCTCTGCCCGTTATACACAGCGCCTGCTAGTCAGTTCTCCGCCCGTTATATACAGCGTCCGATAGTCAGTTCCCCGCCCGTTATACACAGCGCCCGATAGTCAGTTCTCTGCCCGTTATACACAGCGCCCGATAGTCAGCTCGTCGCCCGTTATAGACAGCGCCCGATAGTCAGTTCTCTGCCCGTTATACACATCGCCCGATAGTCAGCTCATCGCCCGTTATACACAGCGCCCGATAGTCAGTTCTCTGCCCGTTATACACAGCGCCCGATAGTCAGTTCTCCGCCCATTATACACAGCGCCCGATAGTCAGTTCTCTGCCCGTTATACACAGCGCCTGATAGACAGTTCTCTGCCCGTTATACACAGCGCCCGATAGTCAGTTCTCCACCCATTATACACAGCGCCTGATAGTCATTTCTCCGCCCGTTAAACACAGTGCCCGATAATCAGTTGTCCGCCCGTTATACACAGCACCCGATAGTCAGTTCTCTGCCCGTTATACACAGCGCCTGATAGTCAGTTCTCCGCCCGTTATACACAGCGCCCGATAGTCAGTTCTCTGCCCGTTATACACAGCGCCTGCTAGTCAGTTCTCCGCCCGTTATACACAGCGCCCGATAGTCAGTTCCCCGCCCGTTATACACAGCGCACGATAGTCAGTTCTCTGCCCGTTATACACAGCGCCTGATAGTCAGTTCTCTGCCCGTTATACACAGTGCCCGATAGTCAGTTCTCTGCCCGTTATACACAGTGCCCGATAGTCAGCTCGTCGCCCGTTATACACAGCGCCCGATAGTCAGTTCTCTGCCCGTTATACACAGCGCCCGATAGTCAGTTCTCCGCCCGTTATACACAGCGCCCGATAGTCAGTTCTCTGCCCGTTATACACAGCGCCTGATAGTCAGTTCTCTGCCCGTTATACACAGCGCCCGATAGTCAGTTCTCCGCCCGTTATACACAGCGCCCGATAGTCGGTTCTCTGCCCGTTATACACAGCGTCCGATAGTCAGTTCTCCGCCCGTTATACACAGCGCCCGATAGTCAGCTCTCTGCCCATTATACACAGCGCCCGATAGTCAGTTCTCCGCCCGTTATACACAGCGCCCGATAGTCAGTTCTCCGCCTGTTATACTCAGCGCCCGATAGTCAGTTCTCCGCCCTTTATACACAGTGCCCGATAGTCAGTTCTCCGCCCGTTATACACAGCGCCCGATAGTCAGTTTCCGCCCGTTATACACAGAGCCCGATAGTCAGTTCTCCGCCCGTTATACACAGCGCCCGATAGTCAGTTCTCCGCCCGTTATACACAGCGCCCGATCGTCAGCTCTCCACCCGTTATACACAGCGCCCGATAGTCAGTTTCCGCCCGTTATACACAGCGCCCGATAGTCAGTTTCCGCCCTTTATACACAGTACCCGATAGTCAGTTCTCCGCCCGTTATACACAGCGCCTGATAGTCAGTTCTCCGCCCGTTATACACAGCGCCCGATAGTCAGTTTTCCGCCCGTTATACACAGCACCTGAAAGTCAGTTCTCCGCCCGTTATACACAGCGCCCGATAGTCATTTCTCCGCCCGTAATACACAGCGCCCGATCGTCAGTTCTCTGCCCATTTTTCACAGCGCCTGATAGTTAGTTCTCCGCCCGTTATACACAGCGCCTGATAGTCATTTCTCCGCCCGTTAAACACAGTGCCCGATAATCAGTTCTCCGCCCGTTACACACAGCACCTGATAGTCAGTTCTTCGCCCGTTATACACAGCGCCCGATAGTCAGTTCTCCGCCCGTTATACACATGCGCCCGATAGTCAGTTCCCCGCCCGTTATACACAGCACCTGATAGTCAGTTTTCCGCCCGTTATACACAGCGCCCGATAGTCAGTTCTCCGCCCGTTATACACAGCGCCCGATAGTCAGTTCTCTGCCCGTTATACACAGCGCCTGATAGTCAGTTCTCCGCCCGTTATACACAGCGCCCGATAGTCAGTTCTCTGCCCGTTATACACAGCGCCTGCTAGTCAGTTCTCCGCCCGTTATACACAGCGCCCGATAGTCAGTTCCCCGCCCGTTATACACAGCGCACGACAGTCAGTTCTCTGCCCGTTATACACAGCACCTGATAGTCAGTTCTCTGCCCGTTATACACAGTGCCCGATAGTCAGTTCTCTGCCCGTTATACACAGTGCCCGATAGTCAGCTCGTCGCCCGTTATACACAGCGCCCGATAGTCAGTTCTCTGCCCGTTATACACAGCGCCCGATAGTCAGTTCTCCGCCCGTTATACACAGCGCCCGATAGTCAGTTCTCTGCCCGTTATACACAGCGCCTGATAGTCAGTTCTCTGCCCGTTATACACAGCGCCCGATAGTTAGTTCTCCGCCCGTTATACACAGCGCCCGATAGTCAGTTTTCCGCCCGTTATACACAGCACCTGATAGTCAGTTCCCCGCCCATTATACACAGCGGCCGATAGTCAGTTCTCTGCCCGTTATACACAGCGCCTGATAGTCAGTTCTCTGCCCGTTATACACAGTGCCCGACAGTCAGTTCTCTGCCCGTAATACACAGTGCCCGATAGTCAGCTCGTCGCCCGTTATACACAGCGCCCGATAGTCAGTTCTCTGCCCGTTATACACAGCGCCCGAAAGTCAGTTCTCCGCCCGTTATACACAGCGCCCGATAGTCAGTTCTCTGCCCGTTATACACAGCGCCTGATAGTCAGTTCTCTGCCCGTTATACACAGCGCCCGATAGTCAGTTCTCCGCCCGTTATACACAGCGCCCGATAGTCGGTTCTCCGCCCGTTATACACAGTGCCCGATAGTCAGTTCTCCGCCCGTTATACACAGCGCCCGATAGTCAGTTCTCCGCCCGTTATACACAGCGCCCGATAGTCAGTTCTCCGCCCGTTATACACAGCGCCCGATAGTCAGTTCTCCGCCCGTTATACACAGCGCCCGATCGTCAGTTCTCCGCCCGTTATACACAGCGCCCGATAGTCAGATCTCCGCCCGTTATACACCGTGCCCGATAGTCAGTTCTCCGTCCGTTATACACAGCGCCCGATAGTCAGTTCTCTGCCCGTTATACACAGCGTCCGATAGTCAGTTCTCCGCCCATTATACACAGCGCCCGATAGTCAGCTCTCTGCCCATTATACACAGCGCCCGATAGTCAGTTCTCCGCCCGTTATACACAGTGCCCGATAGTCAGTTCTCCGCCTGTTATACTCAGCGCCCGATAGTCAGTTCTCCGCCCTTTATACACAGTGCCCGATAGTCAGTTCTCCGCCCGTTATACACAGCGCCCGATAGTCAGTTTCCGCCCGTTATACACAGAGCCCGATAGTCAGTTCTCCGCCCGTTATACACAGCGCCCGATAGTCAGTTCTCCGCCCGTTATACACAGCGCCCGATCGTCAGCTCTCCGCCCGTTATACACAGCGCCCGATAGTCAGTTTCCGCCCGTTATACACAGCGCCCGATAGTCAGTTTCCGCCCTTTATACACAGCACCCGATAGTCAGTTCTCCGCCCGTTATACACAGCGCCTGATAGTCAGTTCTCCGCCCGTTATACACAGCGCCCGATAGTCAGTTTTCCGCCCGTTATACACAGCACCTGAAAGTCAGTTCTCCGCCCGTTATACACAGCGCCCGATAGTCATTTCTCCGCCCGTTATACACAGCGCCCGATCGTCAGTTCTCTGCCCATTTTTCACAGCGCCTGATAGTTAGTTCTCCGCCCGTTATACAAAGCGCCCGATACTCAGTTCTCTGCCCATTATACACAGCGCCTGATAGTCAGTTCTCTGCCCGTTATACACAGCGCCCGATAGTCAGTTCTCTGCCCGTTATACACAGCGCCCGATATTCAGTTCTCCGCCCGTTATACACAGCGCCCGATCGTCAGTTCTGCACCTGTTATACTCAGCGCCCGATAGTCAGTTCTCCCCCCATTTTACACAGCGCCTGATAGTCAGTTCTCCGCCCGTTAATCACAGCGCCCGATAGTCAGTTCTCTGCCCGTTATACACAGCGCCCGATAGTCAGCTCGTCGCCCGTTATACACAGCGCCCGATAGTCAGTTCTCTGCCCGTTATACACAGCGCCCGATAGTCAGCTCGTCGCCCGTTATTCACAGCGCCCGATAATCAGTTCTCTGCCCGTTATACACAGCTCCCGATAGTCAGTTCTCCGCCCGTTATACACAGCGCCCGATAGTCAGTTCTCTGCCCGTTATACACAGCACCTGATAGTCAGTTCTCTGCCCGTTATACACAGCGCCCGATAGTCAGTTCTCCGCCCGTTATACACAGCGCCTGATAGTCATTTCTCCGCCCGTTAAGCACAGTGCCCGATAATCAGTTCTCCGCCCGTTATACACAGCACCTGATAGTCAGTTCTCCGCCCGTTATACACAGCGCCCGATAGTCAGTTCTCTGCCCGTTATACACAGCGCCTGATCGTCAGTTCTCCGCCCATTATACACAGCGCCCGATTGTCAGTTCTCTGCCCGTTATACACAGCGCCTGATAGTCAGTTCTCCGCCCGTTATACACAGCGCCCGATAGTCAGTTCTCTGCCCGTTATACACAGCGCCTGCTAGTCAGTTCTCCGCCCGTTATACACAGCGCCCGATAGTCAGTTCCCCGCCCGTTATACACAGCGCACGACAGTCAGTTCTCTGCCCGTTATACACAGCACCTGATAGTCAGTTCTCTGCCCGTTATACACAGTGCCCGATAGTCAGTTCTCTGCCCGTTATACACAGTGCCCGATAGTCAGCTCGTCGCCCGTTATACACAGCGCCCGATAGTCAGTTCTCTGCCCGTTATACACAGCGCCCGATAGTCAGTTCTCCGCCCGTTATACACAGCGCCCGATAGTCAGTTCTCTGCCCGTTATACACAGCGCCTGATAGTCAGTTCTCTGCCCGTTATACACAGCGCCCGATAGTTAGTTCTCCGCCCGTTATACACAGCGCCCGATAGTCAGTTTTCCGCCCGTTATACACAGCACCTGATAGTCAGTTCCCCGCCCATTATACACAGCGCCCGATAGTCAGTTCTCTGCCCGTTATACACAGCGCCTGATAGTCAGTTCTCTGCCCGTTATACACAGTGCCCGACAGTCAGTTCTCTGCCCGTAATACACAGTGCCCGATAGTCAGCTCGTCGCCCGTTATACACAGCGCCCGATAGTCAGTTCTCTGCCCGTTATACACAGCGCCCGAAAGTCAGTTCTCCGCCCGTTATACACAGCGCCCGATAGTCAGTTCTCTGCCCGTTATACACAGCGCCTGATAGTCAGTTCTCTGCCCGTTATACACAGCGCCCGATAGTCAGTTCTCCGCCCGTTATACACAGCGCCCGATAGTCGGTTCTCCGCCCGTTATACACAGTGCCCGATAGTCAGTTCTCCGCCCGTTATACACAGCGCCCGATAGTCAGTTCTCCGCCCGTTATACACAGCGCCCGATAGTCAGTTCTCCGCCCGTTATACACAGCGCCCGATAGTCAGTTCTCCGCCCGTTATACACAGCGCCCGATAGTCAGTTCTCCGCCCGTTATACACAGCGCCCGATAGTCAGATCTCCGCCCGTTATACACAGTGCCCGATAGTCAGTTCTCCGTCCGTTATACACAGCGCCCGATAGTCAGTTCTCTGCCCGTTATACACAGCGTCCGATAGTCAGTTCTCCGCCCGTTATACACAGCGCCCGATAGTCAGCTCTCTGCCCATTATACACAGCGCCCGATAGTCAGTTCTCCGCCCGTTATACACAGCGCCCGATAGTCAGTTCTCCGCCTGTTATACTCAGCGCCCGATAGTCAGTTCTCCGCCCTTTATACACAGTGCCCGATAGTCAGTTCTCCGCCCGTTATACACAGCGCCCGATAGTCAGTTTCCGCCCGTTATACACAGAGCCCGATAGTCAGTTCTCCGCCCGTTATACACAGCGCCCGATAGTCAGTTCTCCGCCCGTTATACACAGCGCCCGATCGTCAGCTCTCCGCCCGTTATACACAGCGCCCGATAGTCAGTTTCCGCCCGTTATACACAGCGCCCGATAGTCAGTTTCCGCCCTTTATACACAGCACCCGATAGTCAGTTCTCCGCCCGTTATACACAGCGCCTGATAGTCAGTTCTCCGCCCGTTATACACAGCGCCCGATAGTCAGTTTTCCGCCCGTTATACACAGCACCTGAAAGTCAGTTCTCCGCCCGTTATACACAGCGCCCGATAGTCATTTCTCCGCCCGTTATACACAGCGCCCGATCGTCAGTTCTCTGCCCATTTTTCACAGCGCCTGATAGTTAGTTCTCCGCCCGTTATACAAAGCGCCTGATACTCAGTTCTCTGCCCATTATACACAGCGCCTGATAGTCAGTTCTCTGCCCGTTATACACAGCGCCCGATAGTCAGTTCTCTGCCCGTTATACACAGCGCCCGATATTCAGTTCTCCGCCCGTTATACACAGCGCCCGATCGTCAGTTCTGCACCTGTTATACTCAGCGCCCGATAGTCAGTTCTCCCCCCATTTTACACAGCGCCTGATAGTCAGTTCTCCGCCCGTTAATCACAGCGCCCAATAGTCAGTTCTCTGCCCGTTATACACAGCGCCCGATAGTCAGCTCGTCGCCCGTTATACACAGCGCCCGATAGTCAGTTCTCTGCCCGTTATACACAGCGCCCGATAGTCAGCTCGTCGCCCGTTATTCACAGCGCCCGATAATCAGTTCTCTGCCCGTTATACACAGCTCCCGATAGTCAGTTCTCCGCCCGTTATACACAGCGCCCGATAGTCAGTTCTCTGCCCGTTATACACAGCACCTGATAGTCAGTTCTCTGCCCGTTATACACAGCGCCCGATAGTCAGTTCTCCGCCCGTTATACACAGTGCCTGATAGTCATTTCTCCGCCCGTTAAGCACAGTGCCCGATAATCAGTTCTCCGCCCGTTATACACAGCACCTGATAGTCAGTTCTCCGCCCGTTATACACAGCGCCCGATAGTCAGTTCTCTGCCCGTTATACACAGCGCCTGATCGTCAGTTCTCCGCCCATTATACACAGCGCCCGATTGTCAGTTCTCTGCCCGTTATACACAGCGCCTGATAGTCAGTTCTCCGCCCGTTGTACACAGCGCCCGATAGTCAGTTCTCCGCCCGTTATACACAGCGCACGATAGTCAGTTCTCTGCCCGTTATACACAGCGCCCGATAGTCAGTTCTCTGCCCGTTATACACAGTGCCCGATAGTCAGCTCGTCGCCCGTTATAAACAGCGCCCGATAGTCAGTTCTCTGCTCGTTATACACAGCGCCCGATAGTCAGTTCTCCGCCCGTTATACACAGCGCCCGATAGTCAGTTCTCTGCCCGTTATACACAGCGCCTGATAGTCAGTTCTCTGCCCATTATACACAGCGCCCGATAGTCAGTTCTCCGCCCGTTATACACAGCGCCCGATAGTCAGTTCTCCGCCCGTTATACACAGTGCCCGATAGTCAGTTCTCTGCCCGTTATACACAGTGCCCGATAGTCAGTTCTCCGCCCGTTATACACAGCGCCCGATAGTCAGTTCTCCGCCCGTTATACACAGTGCCCGATAATCAGTTCTCCGTCCGTTATACACAGCGCCCGATAGTCAGTCTCTGCCCGTTATACACAGCGCCCGATAGTCAGTTCTCTGCCCGTTATACACAGCGCCCGATAGTCAGTTCTCCGCCCGTTATACACAGCACCCGATAGTCAGCTCTCTGCCCGTTATACACAGTTCCTGATAGTCAGCTCTCTGCCCGTTATACACAGCGCCCGATAGTCAGTTTTCCGCCCGTTATACACAGCACCTGATAGTCAGTTCCCCGCCCATTATACACAGCGCCTGATAGTCAGTTCTCCGCCCGTTATACACAGCGCCTGATAGTCAGTTCTCTGCCCGTTATACACAGTGCCCGATAGTCAGTTTCCGCCCGTTATACACAGAGCCCGATAGTCAGTTCTCCGCCCGTTATACACAGCGCCCGATAGTCAGTTCTCCGCCCGTTATACACAGCGCCCGATCGTCAGCTCTCCGCCCGTTATACACAGCGCCCGATAGTCAGTTTCCGCCCGTTATACACAGCGCCCCATAGTCAGTTTCCGCCCTTTATACACAGCACCCGATAGTCAGTTCTCCGCCCGTTATACACAGCGCCTGATAGTCAGTTCTCCGCCCGTTATACACAGCGCCCGATAGTCAGTTTTCCGCCCGTTATACACAGCACCTGAAAGTCAGTTCTCCGCCCGTTATACACAGCGCCCGATAGTCATTTCTCCGCCCGTTATACACAGCGCCCGATCGTCAGTTCTCTGCCCATTTTTCACAGCGCCTGATAGTTAGTTCTCCGCCCGTTATACACAGCGCCCGATACTCAGTTCTCTGCCCGTTATACACAGCGCCCGATAGTCAGTTCTCCGCCCGTTATACACAGCGCCCGATAGTCGGTTCTCCGCCCGTTATACACAGCGCCCGATAGTCAGTTCTCCGCCCGTTATACACAGCGCCCGATAGTCAGTTCTCCGCCCGTTATACACAGCGCCCGATAGTCAGTTCTCCGCCCGTTATACACAGCGCCCGATAGTCAGTTCTCCGCCCGTTATACACAGCGCCCGATAGTCAGTTCTCCGCCCGTTATACACAGTGCCCGATAGTCAGTTCTCCGCCCGTTATACACAGCGCCCGATAGTCAGTTCTCCGTCCGTTATACACAGCGCCCGATAGTCAGTTCTCTGCCCGTTATACACAGCGTCCGATAGTCAGTTCTCCGCCCGTTATACACAGCGCCCGATAGTCAGCTCTCTGCCCATTATACACAGCGCCCGATAGTCAGTTCTCCGCCCGTTATACACAGCGCCCGATAGTCAGTTCTCCGCCTGTTATACTCAGCGCCCGATAGTCAGTTCTCCGCCCTTTATACACAGTGCCCGATAGTCAGTTCTCCGCCCGTTATACACAGCGCCCGATAGTCAGTTTCCGCCCGTTATACACAGAGCCCGATAGTCAGTTCTCCGCCCGTTATACGCAGCGCCCGATCGTCAGCTCTCCACCCGTTATACACAGCGCCCGATAGTCAGTTTCCGCCCGTTATACACAGCACCCGATAGTCAGTTTCCGCCCTTTATACACAGTACCCGATAGTCAGTTCTCCGCCCGTTATACACAGCGCCTGATAGTCAGTTCTCCGCCCGTTATACACAGCGCCCGATAGTCAGTTTTCCGCCCGTTATACACAGCACCTGAAAGTCAGTTCTCCGCCCGTTATACACAGCGCCCGATAGTCATTTCTCCGCCCGTAATACACAGCGCCCGATCGTCAGTTCTCTGCCCATTTTTCACAGCGCCTGATAGTTAGTTCTCCGCCCGTTATACACAGCGCCTGATAGTCATTTCTCCGCCCGTTAAACCACAGTGCCCGATAATCAGTTCTCCGCCCGTTATACACAGCACCTGATAGTCAGTTCTTCGCCCGTTATACACAGCGCCCGATAGTCAGTTCTCCGCCCGTTATACACATGCGCCCGATAGTCAGCTCCCCGCCCGTTATACACAGCACCTGATAGTCAGTTCTCCGCCCGTTATACACAGCGCCCGATAGTCAGTTCTCCGCCCGTTATACACAGCGCCCGATAGTCAGTTCTCTGCCCATTATACACAGCGCCTGATAGTCAGTTCTCCGCCCGTTATACACAGCGCCCGATAGTCAGTTCTCTGCCCGTTATACACAGCGCCTGCTAGTCAGTTCTCCGCCCGTTATACTCAGCGCCCGATAGTCAGTTCCCCGCCCGTTAGACACAGCGCATGACAGTCAGTTCTCTGCCCGTTATACACAGCGCCTGATAGTCAGTTCTCTGCCCGTTATACACAGTGCCCGATAGTCAGTTCTCTGCCCGTTATACACAGTGCCCGATAGTCAGCTCGTCGCCCGTTATACACAGCGCCCGATAGTCAGTTCTCTGCCCGTTATACACAGCGCCCGATAGTCAGTTCTCTGCCCGTTATACACAGCGCCTGATAGTCAGTTCTCTGCCCGTTATACACAGCGCCCGATAGTTAGTTCTCCGCCCGTTATACACAGCGCCCGATAGTCAGTTCTCTGCCCGTTATACACAGCGCCTGATAGTCAGTTCTCTGCCCGTTATACACAGCGCCCGATAGTCAGTTCTCCGCCCGTTATACACAGCGCCCGATAGTCGGTTCTCAGCCCGTTATACACAGTGCCCGATAGTCAGTTCTCCGCCCGTTATACACAGCGCCCGATAGTCAGTTCCCCGCCCGTTATACACAGCGCCCGATAGTCAGTTCTCCGCCCGTTATACACAGCGCCCGATAGTCAGTTCTCCGCCCGTTATACACAGCGCCCGATAGTCAGTTCTCCACCCGTTATACACAGCGCCCGATAGTCAGATCTCCGCCCGTTATACACAGTGCCCGATAGTCAGTTCTCCGTCCGTTATACACAGCGCCCGATAGTCAGTTCTCTGCCCGTTATACACAGCGTCCGATAGTCAGTTCTCCGCCCGTTATACACAGCGCCCGATAGTCAGCTCTCTGCCCATTATACACAGCGCCCGATAGTCAGTTCTCCGCCCGTTATACACAGCGCCCGATAGTCAGTTCTCCGCCTGTTATACTCAGCGCCCGATAGTCAGTTCTCCGCCCTTTATACACAGTGCCCGATAGTCAGTTCTCCGCCCGTTATACACAGCGCTTGATAGTCAGTTCTCTGCCCGTTATACACAGTGCCCGATAGTCAGTTCTCTGCCCGTAATACACAGTGCCCGATAGTCAGCTCGTCGCCCGTTATACACAGCGCCCGATAGTCAGTTCTCTGCCCGTTATACACAGCGCCCGAAAGTCAGTTCTCCGCCCGTTATACACAGCGCCCGATAGTCAGTTCTCTGCCCGTTATACACAGCGCCTGATAGTCAGTTCTCTGCCCGTTATACACAGCGCCCGATAGTCAGTTCTCCGCCCGTTATACACAGCGCCCGATAGTCGGTTCTCAGCCCGTTATACACAGTGCCCGATAGTCAGTTCTCCGCCCGTTATACACAGCGCCCGATAGTCAGTTCCCCGCCCGTTATACACAGCGCCCGATAGTCAGTTCTCCGCCCGTTATACACAGCGCCCGATAGTCAGTTCTCCGCCCGTTATACACAGCGCCCGATAGTCAGTTCTCCACCCGTTATACACAGCGCCCGACAGACAGATCTCCGCCCGTTATACACAGTGCCCGATAGTCAGTTCTCCGTCCGTTATACACAGCGCCCGATAGTCAGTTCTCTGCCCGTTATACACAGCGTCCGATAGTCAGTTCTCCGCCCGTTATACACAGCGCCCGATAGTCAGCTCTCTGCCCATTATACACAGCGCCCGATAGTCAGTTCTCCGCCCGTTATACACAGCGCCCGATAGTCAGTTCTCCGCCTGTTATACTCAGCGCCCGATAGTCAGTTCTCCGCCCTTTATACACAGTGCCCGATAGTCAGTTCTCCGCCCGTTATACACAGCGCCCGATAGTCAGTTTCCGCCCGTTATACACAGAGCCCGATAGTCAGTTCTCCGCCCGTTATACACAGCGCCCGATAGTCAGTTCTCCGCCCGTTATACACAGCGCCCGATCGTCAGCTCTCCGCCCGTTATACACAGCGCCCGATAGTCAGTTTCCGCCCGTTATACACAGCGCCCGATAGTCAGTTTCCGCCCTTTATACACAGCACCCGATAGTCAGTTCTCCGCCCGTTATACACAGCGCCTGATAGTCAGTTCTCCGCCCGTTATACACAGCGCCCGATAGTCAGTTTTCCGCCCGTTATACACAGCACCTGAAAGTCAGTTCTCCGCCCGTTATACACAGCGCCCGATAGTCATTTCTCCGCCCGTTATACACAGCGCCCGATCGTCAGTTCTCTGCCCATTTTTCACAGCGCCTGATAGTTAGTTCTCCGCCCGTTATACACAGCGCCCGATACTCAGTTCTCTGCCCATTATACACAGCGCCTGATAGTCAGTTCTCTGCCCGTTATACACAGCGCCCGATAGTCAGTTCTCTGCCCGTTATACACAGCGCCCGATATTCAGTTCTCCGCCCGTTATACACAGCGCCCGATAGTCAGTTCTGCACCTGTTATACTCAGCGCCCGATAGTCAGTTCTCCCCCCATTTTACACAGCGCCTGATAGTCAGTTCTCCGCCCGTTAATCACAGCGCCCGATAGTCAGTTCTCTGCCCGTTATACACAGCGCCCGATAGTCAGCTCGTCGCCCGTTATACACAGCGCCCGATAGTCAGTTCTCTGCCCGTTATACACAGCGCCCGATAGTCAGCTCGTCGCCCGTTATTCACAGCGCCCGATAATCAGTTCTCTGCCCGTTATACACAGCTCCCGATAGTCAGTTCTCCGCCCGTTATGCACAGCGCCCGATAGTCAGTTCTCTGCCCGTTATACACAGCGCCTGATAGTCAGTTCTCTGCCCGTTATACACAGCGCCCGATAGTCAGTTCTCCGCCCGTTATACACAGCGCCTGATAGTCATTTCTCCGCCCGTTAAGCACAGTGCCCGATAATCAGTTCTCCGCCCGTTATACACAGCACCTGATAGTCAGTTCTCCGCCCGTTATACACAGCGCCCGATAGTCAGTTCTCTGCCCGTTATACACAGCGCCTGATCGTCAGTTCTCCGCCCATTATACACAGCGCCCGATTGTCAGTTCTCTGCCCGTTATACACAGCGCCTGATAGTCAGTTCTCCGCCCGTTGTACACAGCGCCCGATAGTCAGTTCTCCGCCCGTTATACACAGCGCACGATAGTCAGTTCTCTGCCCGTTATACACAGCGCCCGATAGTCAGTTCTCTGCCCGTTATACACAGTGCCCGATAGTCAGCTCGTCGCCCGTTATACACAGCGCCCGATAGTCAGTTCTCTGCTCGTTATACACAGCGCCCGATAGTCAGTTCTCCGCCCGTTATACACAGCGCCCGATAGTCAGTACTCTGCCCGTTATACACAGCGCCTGATAGTCAGTTCTCTGCCCATTATACACAGCGCCCGATAGTCAGTTCTCCGCCCGTTATACACAGCGCCCGATAGTCAGTTCTCCGCCCGTTATACACAGTGCCCGATAGTCAGTTCTCTGCCCGTTATACACAGTGCCCGATAGTCAGTTCTCCGCCCGTTATACACAGCGCCCGATAGTCAGTTCTCCGCCCGTTATACACAGTGCCCGATAATCAGTTCTCCGTCCGTTATACACAGCGCCCGATAGTCAGTCTCCGCCCGTTATACACAGCGCCCGATAGTCAGTTCTCTGCCCGTTATACACAGCGCCCGATAGTCAGTTCTCCGCCCGTTATACACAGCACCCGATAGTCAGCTCTCTGCCCGTTATACACAGTTCCTGATAGTCAGCTCTCTGCCCGTTATACACAGCGCCCGATAGTCAGTTTTCCGCCCGTTATACACAGCACCTGATAGTCAGTTCCCCGCCCATTATACACAGCGCCTGATAGTCAGTTCTCCGCCCGTTATACACAGCGCCTGATAGTCAGTTCTCTGCCCGTTATACACAGTGCCCGATAGTCAGTTTCCGCCCGTTATACACAGAGCCCGATAGTCAGTTCTCCGCCCGTTATACACAGCGCCCGATAGTCAGTTCTCCGCCCGTTATACACAGCGCCCGATCGTCAGCTCTCCGCCCGTTATACACAGCGCCCGATAGTCAGTTTCCGCCCGTTATACACAGCGCCCGATAGTCAGTTTCCGCCCTTTATACACAGCACCCGATAGTCAGTTCTCCGCCCGTTATACACAGCGCCCGATAGTCAGTTTTCCGCCCGTTATACACAGCACCTGAAAGTCAGTTCTCCGCCCGTTATACACAGCACCTGAAAGTCATTTCTCCGCCCGTTATACACAGCGCCCGATCGTCAGTTCTCTGCCCATTTTTCACAGCGCCTGATAGTTAGTTCTCCGCCCGTTATACACAGCGCCCGATACTCAGTTCTCTGCCCATTATACACAGCGCCTGATAGTCAGTTCTCTGCCCGTTATACACAGCGCCCGATAGTCAGTTCTCTGCCCGTTATACACAGCGCCCGATATTCAGTTCTCCGCCCGTTATACACAGCGCCCGATAGTCAGTTCTGCACCTGTTATACTCAGCGCCCGATAGTCAGTTCTCCCCCCATTTTACACAGCGCCTGATAGTCAGTTCTCCGCCCGTTAATCACAGCGCCCGATAGTCAGTTCTCTGCCCGTTATACACAGCGCCCGATAGTCAGCTCGTCGCCCGTTATAAACAGCGCCCGATAGTCAGTTCTCTGCCCGTTATACACAGCGCCCGATAGTCAGCTCGTCGCCCGTTATTCACAGCGCCCGATAATCAGTTCTCTGCCCGTTATACACAGCTCCCGATAGTCAGTTCTCCGCCCGTTATACACAGCGCCCGATAGTCAGTTCTCTGCCCGTTATACACAGCGCCTGATAGTCAGTTCTCTGCCCGTTATACACAGCGCCCGATAGTCAGTTCTCCGCCCGTTATACACAGCACCTGATAGTCATTTCTCCGCCCGTTAAGCACAGTGCCCGATAATCAGTTCTCCGCCCGTTATACACAGCACCTGATAGTCAGTTCTCCGCCCGTTATACACAGCGCCCGATATTCAGTTCTCTGCCCGTTATACACAGCGCCTGATCGTCAGTTCTCCGCCCATTATACACAGCGCCCGATTGTCAGTTCTCTGCCCGTTATACACAGCGCCTGATAGTCAGTTCTCCGCCCGTTATACACAGCGGCCGATAGTCAGTTCTCCGCCCGTTATACACAGCGCACGATAGTCAGTTCTCTGCCCGTTATACACAGCGCCCGATAGTCAGTTCTCTGCCCGTTATACACAGTGCCCGATAGTCAGCTCGTCGCCCGTTATACACAGCGCCCGATAGTCAGTTCTCTGCTCGTTATACACAGCGCCCGATAGTCAGTTCTCCGCCCGTTATACACAGCGCCCGATAGTCAGTTCTCTGCCCGTTATACACAGCGCCTGATAGTCAGTTTTCTGCCCATTATACACAGCGCCCGATAGTCAGTTCTCCGCACCGTTATACACAGCGCCCGATAGTCAGTTCTCCGCCCGTTATACACAGTGCCCGATAGTCAGTTCTCTGCCCGTTATACACAGTGCCCGATAGTCAGTTCTCCGCCCGTTATACACAGCGCCCGATAGTCAGTTCTCCGCCCGTTATACACAGTGCCCGATAATCAGTTCTCCGTCCGCTATACACAGCGCCCGATAGTCAGTCTCCGCCCGTTATACACAGCGCCCGATAGTCAGTTCTCTGCCCGTTATACACAGCGCCCGATAGTCAGTTCTCCGCCCGTTTTCCACAGCACCCGATAGTCAGCTCTCTGCCCGTTATACACAGTTCCTGATAGTCAGCTCTCTGCCCGTTATACACAGCGCCCGATAGTCAGTTTTCCGCCCGTTATACACAGCACCTGATAGTCAGTTCTCCGCCCGTTATACACAGTGCCCGATAATCAGTTCTCCGTCCGTTATACACAGCGCCCGATAGTCAGTCTCCGCCCGTTATACACAGCGCCCGATAGTCAGTTCTCTGCCCGTTATACACAGCGCCCGATAGTCAGCTCGTCGCCCGTTATACACAGCGCCCGATAGTCAGTTCTCTGCCCGTTATACACAGTTCCTGATAGTCAGCTCTCTGCCCGTTATACACAGCGCCCGATAGTCAGTTTTCCGCCCGTTATACACAGCACCTGATAGTCAGTTCCCCGCCCATTATACACAGCGCCTGATAGTCAGTTCTCCGCCCGTTATACACAGCGCCTGATAGTCAGTTCTCTGCCCGTTATACACAGTGCCCGATAGTCAGTTTCCGCCCGTTATACACAGAGCCCGATAGTCAGTTCTCCGCCCGTTATACACAGCGCCCGATAGTCAGTTCTCCGCCCGTTATACACAGCGCCCGATCGTCAGCTCTCCGCCCGTTATACTCAGCGCCCGATAGTCAGTTTCCGCCCGTTATACACAGCGCCCGATAATCAGTTTCCGCCCTTTATACACAGCACCCGATAGTCAGTTCTCCGCCCGTTATACACAGCGCCTGATAGTCAGTTCTCCGCCCGTTATACACAGCGCCCGATAGTCAGTTTTCCGCCCGTTATACACAGCACCTGAAAGTCAGTTCTCCGCCCGTTATACACAGCGCCCGATAGTCATTTCTCCGCCCGTTATACACAGCGCCCGATCGTCAGTTCTCTGCCCATTTTTCACAGCGCCTGATAGTTAGTTCTCCGCCCGTTATACACAGCGCCCGATACTCAGTTCTCTGCCCATTATACACAGCGCCTGATAGTCAGTTCTCTGCCCGTTATACACAGCGCCCGATAGTCAGTTCTCTGCCCGTTATACACAGCGCCCGATATTCAGTTCTCCGCCCGTTATACACAGCGCCCGATAGTCAGTTCTGCACCTGTTATACTCAGCGCCCGATAGTCAGTTCTCCCCCCATTTTACACAGCGCCTGATAGTCAGTTCTCCGCCCGTTAATCACAGCGCCCGATAGTCAGTTCTCTGCCCGTTATACACAGCGCCCGATAGTCAGCTCGTCGCCCGTTATACACAGCGCCCGATAGTCAGTTCTCTGCCCGTTATACACAGCGCCCGATAGTCAGCTCGTCGCCCGTTATTCACAGCGCCCGATAATCAGTTCTCTGCCCGTTATACACAGCTCCCGATAGTCAGTTCTCCGCCCGTTATACACAGCGCCCGATAGTCAGTTCTCTGCCCGTTATACACAGCGCCTGATAGTCAGTTCTCTGCCCGTTATACACAGCGCCCGATAGTCAGTTCTCCGCCCGTTATACACAGCGCCTGATAGTCATTTCTCCGCCCGTTAAGCACAGTGCCCGATAATCAGTTCTCCGCCCGTTATACACAGCACCTGATAGTCAGTTCTCCGCCCGTTATACACAGCGCCCGATAGTCAGTTCTCTGCCCGTTATACACAGCGCCTGATCGTCAGTTCTCCGCCCATTATACACAGCGCCCGATTGTCAGTTCTCTGCCCGTTATACACAGCGCCTGATAGTCAGTTCTCCGCCCGTTATACACAGCGCCCGATAGTCAGTTCTCCGCCCGTTATACACAGCGCACGATAGTCAGTTCTCTGCCCGTTATACACAGCGCCCGATAGTCAGTTCTCTGCCCGTTATACACAGTGCCCGATAGTCAGCTCGTCGCCCGTTATACACAGCGCCCGATAGTCAGTTCTCTGCTCGTTATACACAGCGCCCGATAGTCAGTTCTCCGCCCGTTATACACAGCGCCCGATAGTCAGTTCTCTGCCCGTAATACACAGCGCCTGATAGTCAGTTTTCTGCCCAATATACACAGCGCCCGATAGTCAGTTCTCCGCCCGTTATACACAGCGCCCGATAGTCAGTTCTCCGCCCGTTATACACAGTGCCCGATAATCAGTTCTCCGTCCGTTATACACAGCGCCCGATAGTCAGTCTCCGCCCGTTATACACAGCGCCCGATAGTCAGTTCTCTGCCCGTTATACACAGCGCCCGATAGTCAGTTCTCCGCCCGTTTTCCACAGCACCCGATAGTCAGCTCTCTGCCCGTTATACACAGTTCCTGATAGTCAGCTCTCTGCCCGTTATACACAGCGCCCGATAGTCAGTTTTCCGCCCGTTATACACAGCACCTGATAGTCAGTTCCCCGCCCATTATACACAGCGCCTGATAGTCAGTTCTCCGCCCGTTATACACAGCGCCTGATAGTCAGTTCTCTGCCCGTTATACACAGTGCCCGATAGTCAGTTCTCTGCCCGTTATACACAGTGCCCGATAGTCAGCTCGTCGCCCGTTATACACAGCGCCCGATAGTCAGTTCTCTGCCCGTTATACACAGCGCCCGATAGTCAGTTCTCCGCCCGTTATACACAGCGCCCGATAGTCAGTTCTCTGCCCGTTATACACAGCGCCTGATAGTCAGTTCTCTGCCCGTTATACACAGCGCCCGATAGTCAGTTCTCCGCCCGTTATACACAGCGCCCGATAGTCGGTTCTCCGCCCGTTATACACAGTGCCCGATAGTCAGTTCTCCGCCCGTTATACACAGCGCCCGATAGTCAGTTCTCCGCCCGTTATACACAGCGCCCGATAGTCAGTTCTCCGCCCGTTATACACAGCGCCCGATAGTCAGTTCTCCGCCCGTTATACACAGCGCCCGATAGTCAGTTCTCCGTCCGTTATACACAGCACCCGATAGTCAGTTCTCTGCCCGTTATACACAGCGTCCGATAGTCAGTTCTCCGCCCGTTATACACAGCGCCCGATAGTCAGCTCTCTGCCCATTATACACAGCGCCCGATAGTCAGTTCTCCGCCCGTTATACACAGCGCCCGATAGTCAGTTCTCCGCCTGTTATACTCAGCGCCCGATAGTCAGTTCTCCGCCCTTTATACACAGTGCCCGATAGTCAGTTCTCCGCCCGTTATACACAGCGCCCGATAGTCAGTTTCCGCCCGTTATACACAGAGCCCGATAGTCAGTTCTCCGCCCGTTATACACAGCGCCCGATAGTCAGTTCTCCGCCCGTTATACACAGCGCCCGATCGTCAGCTCTCCGCCCGTTATACACAGCGCCCAATAGTCAGTTTCCGCCCGTTATACACAGCGCCCGATAGTCAGTTTCCGCCCGTTATACACAGCACCCGATAGTCAGTTCTCCGCCCGTTATACACAGCGCCTGATAGTCAGTTCTCCGCCCGTTATACACAGCGCCCGATAGTCAGTTTTCCGCCCGTTATACACAGCACCTGAAAGTCAGTTCTCCGCCCGTTATACACAGCGCCCGATAGTCATTTCTCCGCCCGTTATACACAGCGCCCGATCGTCAGTTCTCTGCCCATTTTTCACAGCGCCTGATAGTTAGTTCTCCGCCCGTTATACACAGCGCCCGATACTCAGTTCTCTGCCCATTTTTCACAGCGCCTGATATTCAGTTCTCTGCCCGTTATACACAACGCCCGATAGTCAGTTCTCTGCCCGTTATACACAGCGTCCGATATTCAGTTCTCCGCCCGTTATACACAGCGCCCGATAGTCAGTTCTGCACCTGTTATACTCAGCGCCCGATAGTCAGTTCTCCCCCATTTTACACAGCGCCTGATAGTCAGTTCTCCGCCCGTTAATCACAGCGCCCGATAGTCAGTTCTCTGCCCGTTATACACAGCGCCCGATAGTCAGCTCGTCGCCCGTTATACACAGCGCCCGATAGTCAGTTCTCTGCCCGTTATACACAGCGCCCGATAGTCAGCTCGTCGCCCGTTATACACAGCGCCCGATAGTCAGTTCTCTGCCCGTTATACACAGCTCCCGATAGTCAGTTCTCCGCCCGTTATACACAGCGCCCGATAGTCAGTTCTCTGCCCGTTATACACAGCGCCTGATAGTCAGTTCTCTGCCCGTTATACACAGCGCCCTATAGTCAGTTCTCCGCCCGTTATACACAGCGCCTGATAGTCATTTCTCCGCCCGTTAAGCACAGTGCCCGATAATCAGTTCTCCGCCCGTTATACACAGCACCTGATAGTCAGTTCTCCGCCCGTTATACACAGCGCCCGATAGTCAGTTCTCTGCCCGTTATACACAGCGGCTGATAGTCAGTTCTCCGCCCGTTATACACAGCGCCCGATAGTCAGTTCTCTGCCCGTTATACACAGCGCCTGATAGTCAGTTCTCCGCCCGTTATACACAGCGCCCGATAGTCAGTTCTCCGCCCGTTATACACAGCGCACGATAGTCAGTTCTCTGCCCGTTATACACAGCGCCTGATAGTCAGTTCTCCGCCCGTTAAACACAGCGCCCGATAGTCAGTTCTCTGCCCGTTATACACAGTGCCCGATAGTCAGTTCTCTGCCCGTTAGACACAGTGCCCGATAGTCAGCTCGTCGCCCGTTATACACAGCGCCCGATAGTCAGTTCTCTGCTCGTTATACACAGCGCCCGATAGTCAGTTCTCCGCCCGTTAAACACAGCGCCCGATAGTCAGTTCTCTGCCCGTTATACACAGCGCCTGATAGTCAGTTCTCTGCCCATTATACACAGCGCCCGATAGTCAGTTCTCCGCCCGTTATACACAGCGCCCGATAGTCAGTTCTCCGCCCGTTATACACAGTGCCCGATAGTCAGTTCTCCGCCCGGTAAACACAGTGCCCGATAGTCAGTTCTCCGCCCGTTATACACAGCGCCCGATAGTCAGTTCTCCGCCCGTTATACACAGCGCCCGATAGTCAGTTCTCCGCCCGTTATACACAGTGCCCGATAATCAGTTCTCCGTCCGTTATACACAGCGCCCGATAGTCAGTCTCCGCCCGTTATACACAGCGCCCGATAGTCAGTTCTCTGCCCGTTATACACAGCGCCCGATAGTCAGTTCTCCGCCCGTTATACACAGCGCCTGATAGTCAGTTCTCTGCCCGTTATACACAGCACCCGATAGTCAGCTCTCTGCCCTTTATACACAGTGCCTGATAGTCAGCTCTCTGCCCGTTATACACAGCGCCTCATAGTCAGTTCTCCGCCCGTTAAACACAGTACCCGATAATCAGTTCTCCGCCCGTTATACACAGCACCCGATAGTCAGTTCTCTGCCCGTTATACACAGCGCCTGATAGTCAGTTCTCTGCCCGTTATAGACAGCGCCCGATCGTCAGTTCTCCGCCCGTTATACACAGGGCCCGATAGTCAGTTTCCGCCCGTTATACACAGCGCCCGATAGTCAGTTTCCGCCCGTTATACACAGCGCCTGATAGTCAGTTTCCGCCCGTTATACACAGAGCCCGATAGTCAGTTCTCCGCCCGTTATACACAGCGCCCGATAGTCCGTTCTCCGCCCGTTATACACAGCGCCCGATCGTCAGTTCTCCGCCCGTTATACACAGCGCCCGATAGTCAGTTTCCGCCCGTTATACACAGCGCCCGATAGTCAGTTCTCCGCCCGTTATAAACAGCGCCTGATAGCCAGTTCTCCGCCCGTTATACACAGCGCCTGACAGTCAGTTGTCTGCCCGTTATACACAGCGCCCGATAGTCAGTTCTCCGCCTGTTATACACAGCGCCCGATAGTCAGTTCTCCGCCCGTTATACACAGCGCCTGATAGTCAGTTCTCCGCCCGTTATACACAGCGCCTGATAGTCAGTTTTCCGCCCGTTATACACAGCACCTGATAGTCAGTTCCCCGCCCGTTATACACAGCGCCCGATAGTCAGTTCTCCGCCCGTTATACACAGCGCCTGATAGTCAGTTCTCCGCCCGTTATACACAGCGCCTGATAGACAGTTCTCCGCCCGTTATACACAGCGCCCGATAGTCATTTCTCCGCCCGTTATACACAGCGCCCGATAGTCAGTTCTCTGCCCATTATACACAGCGCCTGATAGCCAGTTCTCCGCCCGTTATACACAGCGCCCGATAGTCAGTTCTCTGCCCATTATACACAGCGCCTGATAGTCAGTTCTCTGCCCGTTATACACAGCGCCCGATAGTCAGTTCTGCACCTGTTATACTCAGCGCCCGATAGTCAGTTCTCCCCCCATTTTACACAGCGCCCGATAGTCAGTTCTCCGCCCATTAATCACAGCGCCCGATAGTCAGTTCTCTGTCCGTTATACACAGCGCCCAATAGTCAGCTCGTCGCCCGTTATACACAGCGCCCGATAGTCAGTTCTCTGCCCGTTATACACAGCGCCCGATCGTCAGCTCGTCGCCCGTTATACACAGCGCCCGATAGTCAGTTCTCTGCCCGTTATACACAGCGCCCGATAGTCAGTTCTCCGCCCGTTATACACAGCGCCCGATAGTCAGTTCTCTGCCCGTTATACACAGCGCCTGATAGTCAGTTCTCCGCCCGTTAATCACAGCGCCCGATAGTCAGTTCTCTGCCCGTTATACACAGCGCCCGATAGTCAGCTCGTCGCCCGTTATACACAGCGCCCGATAGTCAGTTCTCTGCCCGTTATACACAGCGCCCGATAGTCAGCTCGTCGCCCGTTATACACAGCGCCCGATAGTCAGTTCTCTGCCCGTTATACACAGCTCCCGATAGTCAGTTCTCCGCCCGTTATACACAGCGCCCGATAGTCAGTTCTCTGCCCGTTATACACAGCGCCTGATAGTCAGTTCTCTGCCCGTTATACACAGTGCCCTATAGTCAATTCTCCACCCGTTATACACAGCGCCTGATAGTCATTTCTCCGCCCGTTAAGCACAGTGCCCGATAATCAGTTCTCCGCCCGTTATACACAGCACCTGAGAGTCAGTTCTCCGCCCGTTATACACAGCGCCCGATAGTCAGTTCTCTGCCCGTTATACACAGCGCCTGATAGTCAGTTCTCCGCCCGTTATACACAGCGCCCGATAGTCAGTTCTCTGCCCGTTATACACAGCGCCTGATAGTCAGTTCTCCGCCCGTTATACACAGCGCCCGATAGTCAGTTCTCCGCCCGTTATACACAGCGCACGATAGTCAGTTCTCTGCCCGTTATACACAGCGCCCGATAGTCAGTTCTCTGCCCGTTATACACAGTGCCCGATAGTCAGTTCTCTGCCCGTTATACACAGTGCCCGATAGTCAGCTCGTCGCCCGTTATACACAGCGCCCGATAGTCAGTTCTCTGCTCGTTATACACAGCGCCCGATAGTCAGTTCTCCGCCCGTTAAACACAGCGCCCGATAGTCAGTTCTCTGCCCGTTATACACAGCGCCTGATAGTCAGTTCTCTGCCCATTATACACAGCGCCCAATAGTCAGTTCTCCGCCCGTTATACACAGCGCCCGATAGTCAGTTCTCCGCCCGTTATACACAGTGCCCGATGGTCAGTTCTCCGCCCGTTATACACAGTGCCCGATAGTCAGTTCTCCGCCCGTTATACACAGCGCCCGATAGTCAGTTCTCCGCCCGTTATACACAGCGCCCGATAGTCAGTTCTCCGCCCGTTATACACAGTGCCCGATAATCAGTTCTCCTTCCGTTATACACAGCGCCCGATAGTCAGTCTCCGCCCGTTATACACAGCGCCCGATAGTCAGTTCTCTGCCCGTTATACACAGCGCCCGATAGTCAGTTCTCCGCCCGTTATACACAGCGCCTGATAGTCAGTTCTCTGCCCGTTATACACAGCACCCGATAGTCAGCTCTCTGCCCGTTATACACAGTGCCTGATAGTCAGCTCTCTGCCCGTTATACACAGCGCCTCATAGTCAGTTCTCCGCCCGTTAAACACAGTACCCGATAATCAGTTCTCCGCCCGTTATACACAGCACCCGATAGTCAGTTCTCTGCCCGTTATACACAGCGCCTGATAGTCAGTTCTCTGCCCGTTATAGACAGCGCCCGATCGTCAGTTCTCCGCCCGTTATACACAGGGCCCGATAGTCAGTTTCCGCCCGTTATACACAGCGCCCGATAGTCAGTTTCCGCCCGTTATACACAGCGCCTGATAGTCATTTTCCGCCCGTTATACACAGAGCCCGATAGTCAGTTCTCCGCCCGTTATACACAGCGCCCGATAGTCCGTTCTCCGCCCGTTATACACAGCGCCCGATCGTCAGTTCTCCGCCCGTTATACACAGCGCCCGATAGTCAGTTTCCGCCCGTTATACACAGCGCCCGATAGTCAGTTCTCCGCCCGTTATAAACAGCGCCTGATAGCCAGTTCTCCGCCCGTTATACACAGCGCCTGACAGTCAGTTGTCTGCCCGTTATACACAGCGCCCGATAGTCAGTTCTCCGCCTGTTATACACAGCGCCCGATAGTCAGTTCTCCGCCCGTTATACACAGCGCCTGATAGTCAGTTCTCCGCCCGTTATATACAGCGCCTGATAGTCAGTTTTCCGCCCGTTATACACAGCACCTGATAGTCAGTTCCCCGCCCGTTATACACAGCGCCCGATAGTCAGTTCTCCGCCCGTTATACACAGCGCCTGATAGTCAGTTCTCCGCCCGTTATACACAGCGCCTGATAGACAGTTCTCCGCCCGTTATACACAGCGCCCGATAGTCATTTCTCCGCCCGTTATACACAGCGCCCGATAGTCAGTTCTCTGCCCATTATACACAGCGCCTGATAGCCAGTTCTCTGCCCGTTATACACAGCGCCCGATAGTCAGTTCTGCACCTGTTATACACAGCGCCCGATAGTCAGTTCTCCCCCCATTTTACACAGCGCCCGATCGTCAGTTCTCCGCCCATTAATCACAGCGCCCGATAGTCAGTTCTCTGCCCGTTATACACAGCGCCCGATAGTCAGCTCGTCGCCCGTTATACACAGCGCCCGATAGTCAGTTCTCTGCCCGTTATACACAGCGCCCGATCGTCAGCTCGTCGCCCGTTATACACAGCGCCCGATAGTCAGCTCGTCGCCCGTTATACACAGCGCCCGATAGTCAGTTCTCTGCCCGTTATACACAGCGCCTGATAGTCAGTTCTCTGCCCGTTATACACAGCGCCCGATAGTCAGTTCGCCGCCCGTTATACACAGCGCCTGATAGTCATTTCTCCGCCCGTTAAGCACAGTGCCCGATAATCAGTTCTCCGCCCGTTATACACAGCACCTGATAGTCAGTTCTCCGCCCGTTATACACAGCGCCCGATAGTCAGTTCTCTGCCCGTCATACACAGCGCCTGATAGTCAGTTCTCCGCCCGTTATACACAGCGCCCGATAGTCAGTTCTCTGCCCGTTATACACAGCGCCTGATAGTCAGTTCTCCGCCCATTATACACAGCGCCCGATAGTCAGTTCTCTGCCCGTTATACACAGCGCCTGATAGTCAGTTCTCTGCCCGTTATACACAGTGCCCGATAGTCAGCTCGTCGCCCGTTATACACAGCGCCCGATAGTCAGTTCTCTGCTCGTTATACACAGCGCCCGATAGTCAGTTCTCTGCCCGTTATACACAGCGCCTGATAGTCAGTTATCTGCCCGTTATACACAGCGCCCGATAGTCAGTTCTCCGCCCGTTATACACAGCGCCCGATAGTCAGTTCTCCGCCCGTTATACACAGCGCCTGACAGTCAGTTCTCCGCCCGTTATACACAGCGCCTGATAGTCAGTTTTCCGCCCGTTATACACAGCACCTGATAGTCAGTTCCCCGCCCGTTATACACAGCGCCCGATAGTCAGTTCTCCGCCCGTTATACACAGCGCCTGATAGTCAGTTCTCCGCCCGTTATACACAGCGCCTGATAGTCAGTTCTCCGCCCGTTATACACAGCGCCCGATAGTCATTTCTCCGCCCGTTATAAACAGCGCCCGATAGTCAGTTCTCTGCCCATTATACACAGCGCCTGACAGTCAGTTCTCCGCCCGTTATACACAGCGCCCGATAGTCAGTTCTCTGCCCATTATACACAGCGCCTGATGGTCAGTTCTCTGCCCGTTAAACACAGCGCCCGATAGTCAGTTCTGCACCTGTTATACTCAGCGCCCGATAGTCAGTTCTCCCCCCATTTTACACAGCGCCCGATAGTCAGTTCTCCGCCCATTAATCACAGTGCCCGATAGTCAGTTCTCTGCCCGTTATACACAGCGCCCGATAGTCAGCTCGTCGCCCGTTATACACAGCGCCCGATAGTCAGTTCTCTGCCCGTTATACACAGCGCCCGATAGTCAGCTCGTCGCCCGTTATACACAGCGCCCGAAAGTCAGTTCTCTGCCCGTTATACACAGCGCCCGATAGTCAGTTCTCCGCCCGTTATACACAGCGCCCGATAGTCAGTTCTCTGCCCGTTATACACAGCACATGATAGTCAGTTCTCTGCCCGTTATACACAGCGCCCGATAGTCAGTTCGCCGCCCGTTATACACAGCGCCTGATAGTCATTTCTCCGCCCGTTAAGCACAGTGCCCGATAATCAGTTCTCCGCCCGTTATACACAGCACCTGATAGTCAGTTCTCCGCCCGTTATACACAGCACCCGATAGTCAGTTATCTGCCCGTTATACACAGTGCCCGATAGTCAGCTCGTCGCCCGTTATACACAGCGCCCGATAGTCAGTTCTCTGCTCGTTATACACAGCGCCCGATAGTCAGTTCTCCGCCCGCTATACACAGCGCCCGATAGTCAGTTCTCTGCCCGTTATACACAGCGCCGGATAGTCAGTTCTCTGCCCGTTATACACAGCGCCCGATAGTCAGTTCTCCGCCCGTTATACACAGCGCCCGATAGTCAGTTCTCCGCCCGTTATACACAGTGCCCGATAGTCAGTTCTCCGCCCGTTATACACAATGCCCGATAGTCAGTTCTCCGCCCGTTATACACAGCGCCCGATAGTCAGTTCTCCGCCCGTTATACACAGCGCCCGATAGTCAGTTCTCCGCCCGTTATACACAGTGCCCGATAATCAGTTCTCCGTCCGTTATACACAGCGCCCGATAGTCAGTTCTCTGCCCGTTATACACAGTGCCTGATAGTCAGTTCTCTGCCCGTTATAGACAGCGCCTGATAGTCAGTTCTCCGCCCGTTAAACACAGTGCCCGATAATCAGTTCTCCGCCCGTTATACACAGCACCCGACAGTCAGTTCTCTGCCCGTTATACACAGCGCCTGATAGTCAGTTCTCTGCCCGTTATAGACAGCGCCCGATCGTCAGTTCTCCGCCCGTTATACACAGGGCCCGATAGTCAGTTTCCGCCCGTTATACACAGCGCCCGATAGTCAGTTTCCGCCCGTTATACACAGCGCCTGATAGTCAGTTTCCGCCCGTTATACACAGAGCCCGATAGTCAGTTCTCCGCCCGTTATACACAGTGCCCGATAGTCAGTTCTCCGCCCGTTATACACAGCGCCCGATCGTCAGTTCTCCGCCCGTTATACACAGCGCCCGATAGTCAGTTTCCGCCCGTTATACACAGCGCCCGATAGTCAGTTCTCCGCCCGTTATAAACAGCGCCTGATAGCCAGTTCTCCGCCCGTTATACACAGCGCCTGACAGTCAGTTCTCTGCCCGTTATACACAGCGCCCGATCGTCAGTTCTCCGCCCGTTATACACAGCGCCCGATAGTCAGTTCTCCGCCCGTTATACACAGCGCCTGATAGTCAGTTTTCCGCCCGTTATACACAGCACCTGATAGTCAGTTCCCCGCCCGTTATACACAGCGCCCGATAGTCAGTTCTCCGCCCGTTATACACAGCGCCTGATAGTCAGTTCTCCGCCCGTTATACGCAGCGCCTGATAGTCAGTTCTCCGCCCGTTATACACAGCGTCCGATAGTCATTTCTCCGCCCGTTATACACAGCGCCCGATAGTCAGTTCTCTGCCCATTATACACAGCGCCTGATAGTCAGTTCTCCGCCCGTTATACACAGCGACCGACAGTCAGTTCTCTGCCCATTATACACAGCGCCCGATATTCAGTTCTCTGCCCGTTATACGCAGCGCCTGATAGTCAGTTCTCCGCCCGTTATACACAGCGCCCGATAGTCAGTTCTCCGCCCGTTATACACAGCGCCCGATATTCAGTTCTCTGCCCTCTATACACAGCGCCCGATAGTCAGTTCTCTGCCCGTTATACACAGCGCCCGATAGTCAGTTCTCCGCCCGTTATACACAGCGCCCGATAGTCAGTTCTCCGCCCGTTATACACAGCGCCCGATAGTCAGTTCTCCGCCCGTTATACACAGCGCCCGATAGTCAGTTCTCCGCCTGTTATACACAGCGCCCGATAGTCAGTTCTCTGCCCGTTATACACAGCGCCCGATAGTCAGTTCTCCGCCCATTATACACAGCGCCCGATAGTCAGTTCTCCACCCATTATACACAGCGCCCGATAGTCAGTTCTCCACCCGTTATACACAGCGCCCGATAGTCAGTTCTCCGCCCATTATACACAGCGCCCGATAGTCAGTTCTCCGCCCGTTATACACAGCGCCCGATAGTCAGTTCTCCGCCCGTTATACACAGCGCCCGATAGTCAGTTCTCCGCCCGTTATACACAGCGCCCGATAGTCAGTTCTCCGCCCGTCATACACAGCGCCCGATAGTCAGTTCTCCGCCCGTTAGACACAGCGCCCAATAGTCAGTTCTCCGCCCGTGATGCACAGCGCCCGATAGTCAGTTCTCCGTCCGTTATACACAGCGCCCGATAGTCAGTTCTCCGCCCGTTATACACAACGCCCGATAGTCAGTTCTCCGCCCGTTATACACAGCGCCCGATAGTCAGTTCTCCGCCCGTCATACACAGCGCCCGATAGTCAGTTCTCCGCCCATTATACACAGCGCCCAATAGTCAGTTCTCCGCCCGTTATACACAGCGCCCGATAGTCAGTTCTCTGCCCGTTATACACAGCGCCCGATAGTCAGTTCTCCGCCCGTTATACACAATGCCCGATAGTCAGTTCTCCGTCCGTTATGCACAGCGCCCGATAGTCAGTTTTCCGCCCGTTATACACAACGCCCGATAGTCAGTTCTCCGCCCGTTATACACAACGCCCGATAGTCAGTTCTCCGCCCGTTATACACAGCGCCTGATAGTCAGTTCTCCGCCCGTTATACACAGTGCCGGATAGTCAGTTCTCCGCCCGTTATACACAGCGCCCGATAGTCAGTTCTCCGCCCGTTATACACAGCGCCCGATAGTCAGTTCTCCGCCCGTTATACACAGCGCCCGATAGTCAGTTCTCCGCCCGTTATACACAGCGCCCGATAGTCAGTTCTCCGCCCGTTATACACAGTGCCCCATAGTCAGTTCTCCGCCTGTTATACACAGCGCCCGATAGTCAGTTCTCTGCCCGTTATTCACAGTGCCCGATAGTCAGTTCTCCGCCCATTATACACAGCGCCCGATAGTCAGTTTTACGCCCGTTATACACAGCGCCCGATAGTCAGTTCTCCGCCCATTATACACAGCGCTCGATAGTCAGTTCTCCGCCCGTTATACACAGCGCCCGATAGTCAGTTCTCCGCCCGTTGTACACAGTGCCCGATAGTCAGTTCTCCTCCCGTTATACACAGCGCCCGATAGTCAGTACGCCGCCCGTTATACACAGTGCCCGATAGTCAGTTCTCCGCCCGTTATACACAGCGCCCGATAGTCAGTTCTCCGCCCGTTATACACAGCGCCCGATAGTCAGTTCTCCGCCCGTTATACACAGCGCCCTATAGTCAGTTCTCTGCCCGTTATACACAGCGCCCGATTGTCAGTTCTCTGCCCGTTATACACAACGCCCGATAGTCATTTCTCCACCCGTTATACACAGCGCCCGATAGTCAGTTCTCTGCCCGTTATACACAGCGCCCGATAGTCAGTTCTCCGCCCGTTATACACAGCGCCCGATAGTCAGTTCTCCGCCCGTTATACACAGTGCCTGATAGTCAGTTCTCCGCTCGTTATACACAGCGCCCGATAATCAGTTCTCTGCCCGTTATACACAGCGCCCGATAGTCAGTTCACCACCCGTTATACACAGCGCCTGACAGTCAGTTCTCCGCCCGTTATACACAGCGCCCGATAGTCAGTTCTCCGCCCTTTATACACCGCGCCCGATAGTCAGTTCTCTGCCCGTTATACACAGCGCCCGATAGTCAGTTCTCCGTCCGTTATACACAGCGCCCGAAAGTCAGTTCTCCGCCCGTTATACACAATGCCCGATAGTCAGTTCTCCGCCCGTTATACACAGCGCCCGATAGTCAGTTCTCCGCCCGTTATACACAGCGCCCGATAGTCAGTTCTCTGCCCGTTATACACAGCGCCCGATAGTCAGTTCTCCGCCCGTTATACACAGCGACCGATAGTCAGATCTCCGCCCGTTATACACAGCAACCGATAGTCAGTTCTCCACCCGTTATACACAGCGCCCGATAGTCAGTTCTCCGCCCGTTATACACAGCGCCCGATAGTCAGTTCTCCGCCAGTTATACACTGCGCCCGATAGTCAGTTCTCCGCCTGTTATACACAGCGCCCGATAGTCAGTTCTCCACCCGTTATACACAGCGCCCGATAGTCAGTTCTCCGCCCGTTATACACAGCGCCCGATAGTCAGTTCTCCACCCGTTATACACAGCGCCTGATAGTCTGTTCTCCGCCCGTTATACACAGTGCCCGACAGTCAGTTCTCCGCCCGTTATACACAGCGCCCGATAGTCAGTTCTCTGCCCGTTATACACAGCGCCCGATAGTCAGTTCTCCGCCTGTTATACACAGCGCCCGATAGTCAGTTCTCCGCCCGTTATGCACAGCGCCCGATAGTCAGTTCTCCGCCCGTTATACACAGCGCCCGATAGTCAGTTCTCCGCCTGTTATTCACAGCGCCCGATAGTCAGTTCTCTGCCCGTTATACACAGCGCCCGATAGTCAGTTCTCCGCCCGTTATACACAGCGACCGATAGTCAGATCTCCGCCCGTTATACACAGCAACCGATAGTCAGTTCTCCACCCGTTATACACAGCGCCCGATAGTCAGTTCTCCGCCCGTTATACACAGCGCCCGATAGTCAGTTCTCCGCCAGTTATACACTGCGCCCGATAGTCAGTTCTCCGCCTGTTATACACAGCGCCCGATAGTCAGTTCTCCACCCGTTATACACAGCAACCGATAATCAGTTCTCCACCCGTTATACACAGTGCCCGACAGTCAGTTCTCCGCCCGTTATACACAGCGCCCGATAGTCAGTTCTCCGCCCGTTATACACAGTGCCCGATAGTCAGTTCTCCGCCCGTTATACACAGCGCCCGATAGTCAGTTCTCTGCCCGTTATACACAGCGCCCGATAGTCAGTTCTCCGCCTGTTATACACAGCGCCCGATAGTCAGTTCTCCGCCCGTTATGCACAGCGCCCGATAGTCAGTTCTCCGCCCGTTATACACAGCGCCCGATAGTCAGTTCTCCGCCTGTTATTCACAGCGCCCGATAGTCAGTTCTCTGCCCGTTATGCACAGTGCCCGATAGACAGTTCTCCGCCCGTTATACACAGCGCCCGATAGTCAGTTCTCCACCCGTTATACACAGTGCCCGATATTCAGCTCTCCGCCCGTTATACACAGCACCCGATAGTCAGTTCTCTGCCCGTTATACACAGCGCCCGATAGTCAGTTCTCCGCCCGTTATACACAGTGCCCGATAGTCAGTTCTCCGCCCGTTATACACAGCGCCCGATAGTCAGTTCCCCGCCCGTTATATACAGCGCCCGATAGTCAGTTCTCCGCCCGTTATACACAGCGCCCGATAGTCAGTTCTCTGCCCGTTATACACAGCGCCCGATAGTCAGTTCTCTGCCCGTTATACACAGCGCCCGATAGTCAGTTCTCCGCCCGTTATACACAGCGCCCGATAGTCAGTTCTCCGCCCGTTATACACAGTGCCTGATAGTCAGTTCTCCGCTCGTTATACACAGCGCCCGATAATCAGTTCTCTGCCCGTTATACACAGCGCCCGATAGTCAGTTCTCCACCCGTTATACACAGCGCCTGATAGTCAGTTCTCCGCCCGTTATACACAGCGCTCGATAGTCAGTTCTCCGCCCTTTATACACCGCGCCCGATACTCAGTTCTCTGCCCGTTATACACAGCGCCCGCTAGTCAGTTCTCCGTCCGTTATACACAGCGCCCGAAAGTCAGTTCTCCGCCCGTTATACACAACGCCCGATAGTCAGTTCTCCGCCCGTTATACACAGCGCCCGATAGTCAGTTCTCCGCCCGTTATACACAGCGCCCGATAGTCAGTTCTCTGCCCGTTATACACAGCGCCCGATAATCAGTTCTCCGCCCGTTATACACAGCGACCGATAGTCAGATCTCCGCCCGTTATACACAGCAACCGATAGTCAGTTCTCCACCCGTTATACACAGCGCCCGATAGTCAGTTCTCCGCCCGTTATACACAGCGCCCGATTGTCAGTTCTCCGCCAGTTATACACAGCGCCCGATAGTCAGTTCTCCGCCTGTTATACACAGCGCCCGATAGTCAGTTCTCCACCCGTTATACACAGCGCCCGATAGTCAGTTCTCCGCCCGTTATACACAGCGCCCGATAGTCAGTTCTCCACCCGTTATACACAGCGCCTGATAGTCAGTTCTCCGCCCGTTATACACAGCGCCCGCTAGTCAGTTCTCCGTCCGTTATACACAGCGCCCGAAAGTCAGTTCTCCGCCCATTATACACAACGCCCGATAGTCAGTTCTCCGCCCGTTATACACAGCGCCCGATAGTCAGTTCTCCGCCAGTTATACACAGCGCCCGATAGTCAGTTCTCTGCCCGTTATACACAGCGCCCGATAATCAGTTCTCCGCCCGTTATACACAGCGACCGATAGTCAGATCTCCGCCCGTTATACACAGCAACCGATAGTCAGTTCTCCACCCGTTATACACAGCGCCCGATAGTCAGTTCTCCGCCCGTTATACACAGCGCCCGATTGTCAGTTCTCCGCCAGTTATACACAGCGCCCGATAGTCAGTTCTCCGCCTGTTATACACAGCGCCCGATAGTCAGTTCTCCACCCGTTATACACAGCGCCCGATAGTCAGTTCTCCGCCCGTTATACACAGCGCCCGATAGTCAGTTCTCCACCCGTTATACACAGCGCCTGATAGTCAGTTCTCCGCCCGTTATACACAGTGCCCGACAGTCAGTTCTCCGCCCGTTATACACAGCGCCCGATAGTCAGTTCTCCGCCCGTTATACACAGTGCCCGATAGTCAGTTCTCCGCCCGTTATACACAGCGCCCGATAGTCAGTTCTCTGCCCGTTATACACAGCGCCCGATAGTCAGTTCTCCGCCTGTTATACACAGCGCCCGATAGTCAGTTCTCCGCCCGTTATGCACAGCGCCCGATAGTCAGTTCTCCGCCCGTTATACACAGCGCCCGATAGTCAGTTCTCCGCCTGTTATTCACAGCGCCCGATAGTCAGTTCTCTGCCCGTTATGCACAGCGCCCGATAGTCAGTTCTCCGCCCGTTATACACAGCGCCCGATAGTCAGTTCTCCACCCGTTATACACAGCGCCCGATATTCAGCTCTCCGCCCGTTATACACAGCGCCCGATAGTCAGTTCTCTGCCCGTTATACACAGCGCCCGATAGTCAGTTCTCCGCCCGTTATACACAGTGCCCGATAGTCAGTTCTCCGCCCGTTATACACAGCGCCCGATAGTCAGTTCCCCGCCCGTTATACACAGCGCCCGATAGTCAGTTCTCCGCCCGTTATACACAGCGCCCGATAGTCAGTTCTCTGCCCGTTATACACAGCGCCCGATAGTCAGTTCTCCGCCCGTTATACACAGCGCCCGATAGTCAGTTCACCTCCCGTTATACACAGCGCCCGATAGTCAGTTCCCCGCCCGTTATACACAGCGCCCGATAGTCAGTTCTCCACCCGTTATACACAGCGCCCGATAGTCAGTTCACCGCCCGTTATACACAGCGCCTGATAGTCAGTTCTCCGCCTGTTATACACAGCGCCCGATAGTCAGTTCTCCGCCCGTTATACACAACGCCCGATAATCAGTTCTCCGCCCGTTATACACAGCTCCCGGTCGTCAGTTCTCCGCCCGTTATACACAGCGTCCGATAGTCAGTTCTCCGCCCGTTATACACAGCGCCCGATAGTCAGTTCTCTGCCCGTTATACACAGCGCCCGATAGTCAGTTCTCCGCCCGTTATACACAGCGTCCGATCGTCAGTTCTCCGCCCGTTATACACAGTGCCCGATAGTCAGTACTCCGCCCGTTATACACAGCGCCCGATAGTCAGTTCTCCGCCAGTTATACACAACACCCGATAGTCAGTTCTCCGCCCGTGAAACACAGCGACCGATAGTCAGTTCTCCGCCCGTTATACACAGTGCCCGATAGTCAGTTCTCCACCCGTTATACACAGCGCCCGATAGTCAGTTCTCCGCCCGTTACACACAGCGCCCAATAGTCAGTTCTCCGCCAGTTATACACAGCGCCCGATAGTCAGTTCTCCGCCTGTTATACACAGCGCCCGATAGTCAGTTCTCCACCCGTTATACACAGCGCCCGATAGTCAGTTCTCCGCCCGTTATACACAGCGCCCGATAGTCAGTTCTCCACCCGTTATACACAGCGCCTGATAGTCAGTTCTCCGCCCATTATACACAGTGCCCGACAGTCAGTTCTCCGCCCGTTATACACAGCGCCCGATAGTCAGTTCTCCGCCCGTTATACACAGTGCCCGATAGTCAGTTCTCCGCCCGTTATACACAGCGCCCGATAGTCAGTTCTCTGCCCGTTATACACAGCGCCCGATAGTCAGTTCTCCGCCTGTTATACACAGCGCCCGATAGTCAGTTCTCCGCCCGTTATGCACAGCGCCCGATAGTCAGTTCTCCGCCCGTTATACACAGCGCCCGATAGTCAGTTCTCCGCCTGTTATTCACAGCGCCCGATAGTCAGTTCTCTGCCCGTTATGCACAGCGCCCGATAGTCAGTTCTCCGCCCGTTATACACAGCGCCCGATAGTCAGTTCTCCGCCTGTTATACACAGCGCCCGATAGTCAGTTCTCCGCCCGTTATACACAGCGCCCGATAGTCAGTACTCCGCCCGTTATACACAGCGCCCGATAGTCAGTTCTCCGCCCGTTATACACAGCGCCCGATAGTCAGTTCTCCGCCCGTTATACACAGCGCCCGATAGTCAGTTCTCTGCCCGTTATACACAGCGCCCGATAGTCAGTTCTCCGCCCGTTATACACAGCGCCCGATAGTCAGTTCACCGCCCGTTATACACAGCGCCCGAAAGCCAGTTCCCCGCCCGTTATACACAGCGCCCGATAGTCAGTTCTCCGCCCGTTATACACAGCGCCCGATAGTCAGTTCACCGCCCGTTATACACAGCGCCCGATAATCAGTTCTCCGCCTGTTATACACAGCGCCCGATAGTCAGTTCTCCGCCCGTTATACACAGCGCCCGATAGTCAGTACTCCGCCCGTTATACACAGCGCCCGATAGTCAGTTCTCCGCCCGTTATACACAACGCCCGATAGTCAGTTCTCCGCCCGTTATACACAGCGCCCGATAGTCAGTTCTCTGCCCGTTATACACAGCGCCCGATAGTCAGTTCTCTGCCCATTATACACAGCGCCCGATAGTCAGTTCTCCGCCTGTTATACACAGAGCCCGATTGTCAGTTCTCCACCCGTTATACACAGCGCCCGATAGTCAGTTCTCCACCCGTTATACACAGCGCCCGATAGTCAGTTCTCCGCCCGTTATACACAGCGCCCGATAGTCAGTTCTCCGCCCGTTATACACAGCGCCCGATAGTCAGTTCTCCGCCCGTTATACACAGCGCCCGATAGTCAGTTTCCGCCTGTTAAACTCAGCGCCCGATAGTCAGTTCTCTGCCCGTTATACACAGCGCCCGATAGTCAGTTCTCTGCCCGTTATACACATCACCCGATAGTCAGTTCTCCGCCAATTTTAAACAGCGCCCGATAGTCAGTTCTCCGCCCGTGAGGCACAGCGTCCGATAGTCAGTTCTCCGCCCATTATACACAGCGCCCGATAGTCAGTTCTGCGCCCGTTATACACAGCGCCCGATAGTCAGTTCTCCGCCCGTTATACACAGCGCCCGATAGTCAGTTCTCCGCCCGTTATACACAGCGACCGATAGTCAGATCTGCGCCCGTTATACACAGCAACCGATAGTCAGTTCTCCACCCGTTATACACAGCGCCCGATAGTCAGTTCTCCGCCCGTTACACACAGCTCCCGATCGTCAGTTCTCCGCCCGTTATACACAGCGCCCGATAGTCAGTACTCCACCTGTTATACACAGCGCCCGATAGTCAGTTCTCCACCCGTTATACACAGCGCCCGATAGTCAGTTCTCCGCCCGTGATACACAGCGCCCGATAGTCAGTTCTCCACCCGTTATACACAGCGCCCGATAGTCAGATCTCCGCCCGTTATACACAGCAACCGATAGTCAGTTCTCCTCCCGTTATACACAGCGCCCGATAGTCAGTTCTCCGCCCGTTATACACAGCGCCCGATAGTCAGTTCTCCGCCCATTATACACAGCGCCCGATAGTCAGTTCTCCGCCTGTTATACACAGCGCCCGATTGTCAGTTCTCCACCCGTTATACACAGCGCCCGATAGTCAGTTCTCCACCCGTTATACACAGCGCCCGATAGTCAGTTCTCCGCCCGTTATACACAGCGCCCGATAGTCAGTTCTCCGCCCGTTATACACAGCGCCCGATAGTCAGTTCTCCGCCCGTTATACACAGCGCCCGATAGTCAGTTTCCGCCTGTTATACTCAGCGCCCGATAGTCAGTTCTCTGCCCGTTATACACAGCGCCCGATAGTCAGTTCTCCGCCCATTATACACAGCGCCCGATATTCAGTTCTCCGCCTGTTATACACAGAGCCCGATTGTCAGTTCTCCACCCGTTATACACAGCGCCCGATAGTCAGTTCTCCACCCGTTATACACAGCGCCCGATAGTCAGTTCTCCGCCCGTTATACACAGCGCCCGATAGTCAGTTCTCCGCCCGTTATACACAGCGCCCGATAGTCAGTTCTCCGCCCGTTATACACAGCGCCCGATAGTCAGTTTCCGCCTGTTAAACTCAGCGCCCGATAGTCAGTTCTCTGCCCGTTATACACAGCGCCCGATAGTCAGTTCTCTGCCCGTTATACACATCACCCGATAGTCAGTTCTCCGCCAATTTTAAACAGCGCCCGATAGTCAGTTCTCCACCCTTTATACACAGCGCCCGATAGTCAGTTCTCCACCCGTTATACACAGCGCCCGATAGTCAGTTCTCTGCCGGCCATACACAGTGCCTGATAGTCAGTTCTCCGCCCGTTATACACAGCGCCTGATAGTCAGTTCTCCACCCGTTATACACAGCGCCCGATAGTCAGTTCTCCGCCCGTTATACACAGCGCCCGATAGTCAGTTCTCCGCCCGTTATACACAGCGCCCGATAGTCAGTTCTCTGCCCGTTATACACAGCGCCCGATAATCAGTTCTCCACCCGTTATACACTGCGTCCGATAGTCAGATCTCCGCCCGTTATACACAGCAACCGATAGTCAGTTCTCCTCCCATTATACACAGCGCCCGATAGTCAGTTCTCCGCCCGTTATACACAGCGCCCGATAATCAGTTCTCCGCCCATTATACACAGCGCCCGATAGTCAGTTCTCCGCCCGTTATACACAGCGCCCGATTGTCAGTTCTCCACCCGTTATACACAGCGCCCGATAGTCAGTTCTCCACCCGTTATACACAGCGCCCGATAGTCAGTTCTCCGCCCGTTATACACAGCGCCCGATAGTCAGTTCTCCGCCCGTTATACACAGCGCCCGATAGTCAGTTCTCCGCCCGTTATACACAGCGCCCGATAGTCAGTTTCCGCCTGTTATACTCAGCGCCCGATAGTCAGTTCGCTGCCCGTTATACACAGCGCCCGATAGTCAGTTCTCTGCCCATTATACACAGCGCCCGATAGTCAGTTCTCCACCCATTATACACAACGCCCGATAGTCAGTTCTCCACCCGTTATACACAGCGCCCGATAGTCAGTTCTCTGCCCATTATACACAGCGCCCGATAGTCAGTTCTCCGCCCGTGAGGCACAGCGTCCGATAGTCAGTTCTCCGCCCATTATACACAGCGCCCGATAGTCAGTTCTGCGCCCGTTATACACAGCGCCCGATAGTCAGTTCTCCGCCCGTTATACACAGCGCCCGATAGTCAGTTCTCCGCCCGTTATACACAGCGACCGATAGTCAGATCTGCGCCCGTTATACACAGCAACCGATAGTCAGTTCTCCACCCGTTATACACAGCGCCCGATAGTCAGTTCTCCGCCCGTTACACACAGCTCCCGATCGTCAGTTCTCCGCCCGTTATACACAGCGCCCGATAGTCAGTACTCCACCTGTTATACACAGCGCCCGATAGTCAGTTCTCCACCCGTTATACACAGCGCCCGATAGTCAGTTCTCCGCCCGTGATACACAGCGCCCGATAGTCAGTTCTCCACCCGTTATACACAGCGCCCGATAGTCAGTTCTCTGCCCGTTATACACAGCGCCCGATAGTCAGTTCTCCGCCTGTTATACACAGCGCCCGATAGTCAGTTCTCCGCCCGTTATGCACAGCGCCCGATAGTCAGTTCTCCGCCCGTTATACACAGCGCCCGATAGTCAGTTCTCTGCCCGTTATACACAGCGCCCGATAGTCAGTTCTCCGCCCGTTATACACAGCGCCCGATAGTCAGTTCTCCAACCGTTATTCACAGCGCCCGATAGTCAGCTCTCCACCCGTTATACACAGCGCCCGATAGTCAGTTCTCTGCCCGTTATACACAGCGCCCGATAGTCAGTTCTCCGCCCGTTATACACAGCGCCCGATAGTCAGTTCTCCGCCCGTTATACACAGCGCCCGATAGTCAGTTCCCCGCCCGTTATACACAGCGCCCGATAGTCAGTTCTCCGCCCGTTATACACAGCGCCCGATAGTCAGTTCTCTGCCCATTATGCACAGCGCCCGATAGTCAGTTCTCCGCCCGTTATACACAGCGCCCGATAGTCAGTTCACCGCCCGTTATACACAGCGCCCGATAGTCAGTTCCCCGCCCGTTATACACAGCGCCCGATAGTCAGTTCTCCGCCCGTTATACACAGCGCCCGATAGTCAGTTCACCGCCCGTTATACACAGCGCCCGATAGTCAGTTCTCCGCCCGTTATACACAGCGCCCGATAGTCAGTTCTCCGCCCGTTATACACAGCGCCCGATAGTCAGTACTCCGCCCGTTATACACAGCGCCCGATAGTCAGTTCTCCGCACATTATACACTACGCCCGATAGTCAGTTCTCCGCCCGTTATACACAGCGCCCGATAGTCAGTTCTCCGCCCGTCATACACAGCGCCCGATAGTCAGTTCTCCGCCCGTTATACACAGCGCCCAATAGTCAGTTCTCCGCCCGTTATACACAGCGCCCGATAGTCAGTTCTCTGCCCGTTATACACAGCGCCCGATAGTCAGTTCTCCGCCCGTTATACACAATGCCCGATAGTCAGTTCTCCGCCCGTTATACACAGCGACCGATAGTCAGTTCTCCGCCCGTTATACACAGTGCCCGATAGTCAGATCTCCACCCGTTATACACAGCGACCGATAGTCAGTTCTCCGCCCGTTATACACAGTGCCCGATAGTCAGATCTCCACCCGTTATACACAGCGACCGATCGTCAGTTCTCCGCCCGTTATACACAGTGCCCGATAGTCAGATCTCCACCCGTTATCCACAGCGCCCGATAGTCAGTTCTCCGCCCGTTTTCACAGCGCCCGATAGTCAGTTCACCGCCCGTTATACACAGCGCCCGATAGACAGTTCTCCGCCTGTTATACACAGCGCCCGATAGTCAGTTCTCCGCCCGTTATACACAACGCCCGATAGTCAGTTCTCCGCCCGTTATACACAGCTCCCGGTAGTCAGTTCTCCGCCCGTTATACACAGCGTCCGATAGTCAGTTCTCCGCCCGTTATACACAGCGCCCGATAGTCAGTTCTCCGCCCGTTATACACAGCGCCCGATAGTCAGTTCTCCGCCCGTTATACACAGCGCCCGATAGTCAGTTCTCCGCCCGTTATACACAGCGCCCGATAGTCAGTACTCCGCCCGTTATACACAGCGCCCGATCGTCAGTTCTCCGCCCATTATACACAACGCCCGATAGTCAGTTCTCCGCCCGTTATACACAGCGCCCGATAGTCAGTTCTCCGCCCGTCATACACAGCGCCCGATAGTCAGTTCTCCGCCCGTTATACACAGCGCCCAATTGTCAGTTCTCCGCCCGTTAGACACAGCGCCCGATAATCAGTTCTCCACCCGTTATACACAGTGCCCGGTAGTCAGATCTCCACCCGTTATACACAGCGCCTGATAGTCAGTTCTCCACCCGTTATACACAGTGCCCGATAGTCAGTTCTCTGCCGGTTATACACAGTGCCTGATAGTCAGTTCTCCGCCCGTTATACACAGCGCCTGATAGTCAGTTCTCCACCCGTTATACACAGCGCCCGATAGTCAGTTCTCCGCCCGTTATACACAGCGCCCGATAGTCAGTTCTCCGCCCATTATACACAGCGCCCGATAGTCAGTTCACTGCCCGTTATACACAGCGCCCGATAGTCAGTTCTCCACCCGTTATACACTGCGCCCGATTGTCAGATCTCCGCCCGTTATACACAGCAACCGATAGTCAGTTCTCCTCCCGTTATACACAGCGCCCGATAGTCAGTTCTCCGCCCATTATACACAGCGCCCGATAGTCAGTTCTCCGCCCATTATACACAGCGCCCGATAGTCAGTTCTCCGCCTGTTATACACAGCGCCCGATTGTCAGTTCTCCACCCGTTATACACAGCGCCCGATAGTCAGTTCTCCACCCGTTATACACAGCGCCCGATAGTCAGTTCTCCGCCCGTTATACACAGTGCCCGATAGTCAGTTCTCCGCCCGTTATACACAGCGCCCGATAGTCAGTTCTCCGCCCGTTATACACAGCGCCCGATAGTCAGTTTCCGCCTGTTATACTCAGCGCCCGATAGTCAGTTCTCTGCCCGTTATACACAGCGCCCGATAGTCAGCTCTCTGCCCATTATACACAGCGCCCGATAGTCAGTTCTCCACCCATTATACACAACGCCCGATAGTCAGTTCTCCACCCGTTATACACAGCGCCCGATAGTCAGTTCTCTGCCCATTATACACAGCGCCCGATAGTCAGTTCTCCGCCCGTTATACACAGCGCCCGATAGTCAGTTCTCCGCCCGTTATACACAGCGCCCGATAGTCAGTTCTCCGCCCGTTATACACAGCGCCCGATAGTCAGTTCTCCGCCCGTTATACACAGCGCCCGATAGTCAGTTCTCCGCCCGTTATACACAGCGCCCGATAGTCAGTTCTCCGCCCGTTATACACAGCGCCCGATAGTCAGTTCTCCACCCGTTATACACTGCGCCCGATAGTCAGATCTCCGCCCGTTATACACAGCAACCGATAGTCAGTTCTCCTCCCGTTATACACAGCGCCCGATAGTCAGTTCTCCGCCCGTTATACACAGCGCCCGATAGTCAGTTCTCCGCCCATTATACACAGCGCCCGATAGTCAGTTCTCCGCCTGTTATACACAGCGCCCGATTGTCAGTTCTCCACCCGTTATACACAGCGCCCGATAGTCAGTTCTCCACCCGTTATACACAGCGCCCGATAGTCAGTTCTCCGCCCGTTATACACAGCGCCCGATAGTCAGTTCTCCGCCCGTTATACACAGCGCCCGATAGTCAGTTCTCCGCCCGTTATACACAGCGCCCGATAGTCAGTTTCCGCCTGTTATACTCAGCGCCCGATAGTCAGTTCTCTGCCCGTTATACACAGCGCCCGATAGTCAGTTCTCTGCCCATTATACACAGCGCCCGATAGTCAGTTCTCCACCCATTATACACAACGCCCGATAGTCAGTTCTCCACCCGTTATACACAGCGCCCGATAGTCAGTTCTCTGCCCATTATACACAGCGCCCGAAAGTCAGTTCTCCGCCCGTTAAACACAGCGCCCGATAGTCAGTTCTCCGCCCGTTATACACAGCGCCCGATAGTCAGTTCTCCGCCCGTTATACACAGCGCCCGATAGTCAGTTCTCCGCCCGTTATACACAGCGCCCGATAGTCAGTTCTCCGCCCGTTATACACAGCGACCGATAGTCAGATCTGCGCCCGTTATACACAGCAACCGATCGTCAGTTCTCCACCCGTTATACACAGCGCCCGATAGACAGTTCTCCGCCCGTTATACACAGCGCCCGATAGTCAGTTCTCCGCCCGTTATACACAGCGCCCGATAGTCAGTTCTCCGCCTGTTATACACAGCGCCCGATAGTCAGTTCTCCACCCGTTTTTCACAGCGCCCGATAGTCAGTTCTCCGCCCGTTATACACAGCGCCCGATAGTCAGTTCTCCACCCGTTATACACAGCGCCTGATAGTCAGTTCTCCGCCCGTTATACACAGTGCCCGATAGTCAGTTCTCCGCCCGTTATACACAGCGCCCGACAGTCAGTTCTCCGCCCGTTTTACACAGCGCCCGATAGTCAGTTCTCCGCCCGTTATACACAGCGCCCGATAGTCAGTTCTCTGCCCGTTATACACAGCGCACGATAGTCAGTTCTCCACCTGTTATGCACAGCGCCCGATAGTCAGTTCTCCGCCCGTTATGCACAGCGCCCGATAGTCAGTTCTCCGCCCGTTATACACAGCGCCCGATAGTCAGTTCTCCGCCTGTTATACACAGCGCCCGATAATCAGTTCTCTGCCCGTTATACGCAGCGCCCGATAGTCAGTTCTCCGCCCGTTATACACAGCGCCCGATAGTCAGCTATCCGCCCGTTATACACAGCGCCCGATAGTCAGTTCTCTGCCCGTTATACACAGCGCCCGATAGTCAGTTCTCCGCCCGTTATACACAGTGCCCGATAGTCAGTTCTCCGCCCGTTATACACAGCGCCCGATCGTCAGTTCCCCGCCCGTTATACACAGCGCCCGATAGTCAGTTCTCCGCCCGTTATATACAGCGCCCGATAGTCAGTTCTCTGCCCGTTATACACAGCGCCCGATAATCAGTTCTCCGCCCGTTATTCACAGCGCACGATAGTCAGTTCACCGCCCGTTATACACAGCGCCCGATAGTCAGTTCCCAGCCCGTTATACACAGCGCCCGATAGTCAGTTCTCCGCCCGTTATACACAGCGCCCGATAGTCAGTTCACCGCCCGTTATACACAGCGCCCGATAGTCACATCTCCGCCCGTTATACACAGCGCCCGATAGTCAGTTCTCCGCCCGTTATACACAGCGCCCGATAGTCAGTACTCCGCCCGTTATACACAGCGCCCGATAGTCAGTTCTCCGCCCATTATACACAACGCCCGATAGTCAGTTCTCCGCCCGTTATACACAGCGCCCGATAGTCAGTTCTCCGCCCGTCATACACAGCGTCCGATAGTCAGTTCTCCGCCCGTTATACACAGCGCCCAATAGTCAGTTCTCCGCCCGTTATACACAGCGCCCGATAGTCAGTTCTCTGCCCGTTATACACAGCGCCCGATAGTCAGTTCTCCGCCCGTAATACACAATGCCCGATAGTCAGTTCTCCGCCCGTTATACACAGCGACCGATAGTCAGTTCTCCGCCCGTTATACACAGTACCCGATAGTCAGATCTCCACCCGTTATACACAGCGACCCATAGTCAGTTCTCCGCCCGTTATACACAGTGCCCGATAGTCAGATCTCCACCCGTTATACACAGCGCCTGATAGTCAGTTCTCCACCCGTTTTTCACAGTGCCCGATAGTCAGTTCTCTGCCGGTTATACACAGTGCCTGATAGTCAGTTCTCCGCCCATTATACACAGCGCCTGATAGTCAGTTCTCCACCCGTTATACACAGCGCCCGATAGTCAGTTCTCCGCCCGTTATACACAGCGCCCGATAGTCAGTTCTCCGCCCGTTATACACAGCGCCCGATAGTCAGTTCTCTGCCCGTTATACACAGCGCCCGATAGTCAGTTCTCCGCCCGTTATACACAGCGCCCGATAGTCAGTACTCCGCCCGTTATACACAGCGCCCGATCGTCAGTTCTCCGCCCATTATACACAACGCCCGATAGTCAGTTCTCCGCCCGTTATACACAGCGCCCGATAGTCAGTTCTCCGCCCGTCATACACAGCGCCCGATAGTCAGTTCTCCGCCCGTTATACACAGCGCCCAATTGTCAGTTCTCTGCCGGTTATACACAGTGCCTGATAGTCAGTTCTCCGCCCGTTATACACAGCGCCTGATAGTCAGTTCTCCACCCGTTATACACAGCGCCCGATAGTCAGTTCTCCGCCCGTTATACACAGCGCCCGATAGTCAGTTCTCCGCCCATTATACACAGCGCCCGATAGTCAGTTCACTGCCCGTTATACACAGCGCCCGATAGTCAGTTTTCCACCCGTTATACACTGCGCCCGATTGTCAGATCTCCGCCCGTTATACACAGCAACCGATAGTCAGTTCTCCTCCCGTTATACACAGCGCCCGATAGTCAGTTCTCCGCCCATTATACACAGCGCCCGATAGTCAGTTCTCCGCCCGTTATACACAGCGCCCGATAGTCAGTTCTCCGCCTGTTATACACAGCGCCCGATTGTCAGTTCTCCACCCGTTATACACAGCGCCCGATAGTCAGTTCTCCACCCGTTATACACAGCGCCCGATAGTCAGTTCTCCGCCCGTTATACACAGTGCCCGATAGTCAGTTCTCCGCCCGTTATACACAGCGCCCGATAGTCAGTTCTCCGCCCGTTATACACAGCGCCCGATAGTCAGTTTCCGCCTGTTATACTCAGCGCCCGATAGTCAGTTCTCTGCCCGTTATACACAGCGCCCGATAGTCAGTTCTCTGCCCATTATACACAGCACCCGATAGTCAGTTCTCCACCCATTATACACAACGCCCGATAGTCAGTTCTCCACCCGTTATACACAGCGCCCGATAGTCAGTTCTCTGCCCATTATACACAGCGCCCGATAGTCAGTTCTCCGCCCGTTATACACAGCGCCCGATAGTCAGTTCTCCGCCCGTTATACACAGCGCCCGATAGTCAGTTCTCCGCCCGTTATACACAGCGCCCGATAGTCAGTTCTCCGCCCGTTATACACAGCGCCCGATAGTCAGTTCTCCGCCCGTTATACACAGCGCCCGATAGTCAGTTCTCCGCCCGTTATACACAGCGCCCGATAGTCAGTTCTCCACCCGTTATACACTGCGCCCGATAGTCAGATCTCCGCCCGTTATACACAGCAACCGATAGTCAGTTCTCCTCCCGTTATACACAGCGCCCGATAGTCAGTTCTCCGCCCGTTATACACAGCGCCCGATAGTCAGTTCTCCGCCCATTATACACAGCGCCCGATAGTCAGTTCTCCGCCTGTTATACACAGCGCCCGATTGTCAGTTCTCCACCCATTATACACAGCGCCCGATAGTCAGTTCTCCACCCGTTATACACAGCGCCCGATAGTCAGTTCTCCGCCCGTTATACACAGCGCCCGATAGTCAGTTCTCCGCCCGTTATACACAGCGCCCGATAGTCAGTTCTCCGCCCGTTATACACAGCGCCCGATAGTCAGTTTCCGCCTGTTATACTCAGCGCCCGATAGTCAGTTCTCTGCCCGTTATACACAGCGCCCGATAGTCAGTTCTCTGCCCATTATACACAGCGCCCGATAGTCAGTTCTCCACCCATTATACACAACGCCCGATAGTCAGTTCTCCACCCGTTATACACAGCGCCCGATAGTCAGTTCTCTGCCCATTATACACAGCGCCCGAAAGTCAGTTCTCCGCCCGTTAAACACAGCGCCCGATAGTCAGTTCTCCGCCCGTTATACACAGCGCCCGATAGTCAGTTCTCCGCCCGTTATACACAGCGCCCGATAGTCAGTTCTCCGCCCGTTATACACAGCGCCCGATAGTCAGTTCTCCGCCCGTTATACACAGCGACCGATAGTCAGATCTGCGCCCGTTATACACAGCAACCGATCGTCAGTTCTCCACCCGTTATACACAGCGCCCGATAGACAGTTCTCCGCCCGTTATACACAGCGCCCGATAGTCAGTTCTCCGCCCGTTATACACAGCGCCCGATAGTCAGTTCTCCGCCTGTTATACACAGCGCCCGATAGTCAGTTCTCCACCCGTTTTTCACAGCGCCCGATAGTCAGTTCTCCGCCCGTTATACACAGCGCCCGATAGTCAGTTCTCCACCCGTTATACACAGCGCCTGATAGTCAGTTCTCCGCCCGTTATACACAGTGCCCGATAGTCAGTTCTCCGCCCGTTATACACAGCGCCCGACAGTCAGTTCTCCGCCCGTTTTACACAGCGCCCGATAGTCAGTTCTCCGCCCGTTATACACAGCGCCCGATAGTCAGTTCTCTGCCCGTTATACACAGCGCACGATAGTCAGTTCTCCACCTGTTATGCACAGCGCCCGATAGTCAGTTCTCCGCCCGTTATGCACAGCGCCCGATAGTCAGTTCTCCGCCCGTTATACACAGCGCCCGATAGTCAGTTCTCCGCCTGTTATACACAGCGCCCGATAATCAGTTCTCTGCCCGTTATACGCAGCGCCCGATAGTCAGTTCTCCGCCCGTTATACACAGCGCCCGATAGTCAGCTATCCGCCCGTTATACACAGCGCCCGATAGTCAGTTCTCTGCCCGTTATACACAGCGCCCGATAGTCAGTTCTCCGCCCGTTATACACCGTGCCCGATAGTCAGTTCTCCGCCAGTTATACACAGCGCCCGATAGTCAGTTCCCCGCCCGTTATACACAGCGCCCGATAGTCAGTTCTCCGCCCGTTATACACAGCGCCCGATAGTCAGTTCTCTGCCCGTTATACACAGCGCCCGATAATCAGTTCTCCGCCCGTTATTCACAGCGCACGATAGTCAGTTCACCGCCCGTTATACACAGCGCCCGATAGTCAGTTCCCAGCCCGTTATACACAGCGCCCGATAGTCAGTTCTCCGCCCGTTATACACAGCGCCCGATAGTCAGTTCACCGCCCGTTATACACAGCGCCCGATAGTCACATCTCCGCCCGTTATACACAGCGCCCGATAGTCAGTTCTCCGCCCGTTATACACAGCGCCCGATAGTCAGTACTCCGCCCGTTATACACAGCGCCCGATAGTCAGTTCTCCGCCCATTATACACAACGCCCGATAGTCAGTTCTCCGCCCGTTATACACAGCGCCCGATAGTCAGTTCTCCGCCCGTCATACACAGCGTCCGATAGTCAGTTCTCCGCCCGTTATACACAGCGCCCAATAGTCAGTTCTCCGCCCGTTATACACAGCGCCCGATAGTCAGTTCTCTGCCCGTTATACACAGCGCCCGATAGTCAGTTCTCCGCCCGTAATACACAATGCCCGATAGTCAGTTCTCCGCCCGTTATACACAGCGACCGATAGTCAGTTCTCCGCCCGTTATACACAGTACCCGATAGTCAGATCTCCACCCGTTATACACAGCGACCGATAGTCAGTTCTCCGCCCGTTATACACAGTGCCCGATAGTCAGATCTCCACCCGTTATACACAGCGCCTGATAGTCAGTTCTCCACCCGTTTTTCACAGTGCCCGATAGTCAGTTCTCTGCCGGTTATACACAGTGCCTGATAGTCAGTTCTCCGCCCATTATACACAGCGCCTGATAGTCAGTTCTCCACCCGTTATACACAGCGCCCGATAGTCACTTCTCCGCCCGTTATACACAGCGCCCGATAGTCAGTTCTCCGCCCGTTATACACAGCGCCCGATAGTCAGTTCTCTGCCCGTTATACACAGCGCCCGATAGTCAGTTCTCCGCCCGTTATACACTGCGCCCGATAGTCAGATCTCCGCCCGTTATGCACAGCAACCGATAGTCAGTTCTCCTCCCGTTATACACAGCGCCCGATAGTCAGTTCTCCGCCCGTTATACACAGCGCCCGATAGTCAGTTCTCCGCCCATTACACACAGCGCCCGATAGTCAGTTCTCCGCCTGTTATACACAGCGCCCGATTGTCAGTTCTCCACCCGTTATACACAGCGCCCGATAGTCAGTTCTCCACCCGTTATACACAGCGCCCGATAGTCAGTTCTCCGCCCGTTATACACAGCGCCCGATAGTCAGTTCTCCGCCCGTTATACACAGCACCCGATAGTCAGTTCTCCGCCCGTTATACACAGTACCCGATAGTCAGATCTCCACCCGTTATACACAGCGACCGATAGTCAGTTCTCCGCCCGTTATACACAGTGCCCGATAGTCAGATCTCCACCCGTTATACACAGCGCCTGATAGTCAGTTCTCCACCCGTTTTTCACAGTGCCCGATAATCAGTTCTCTGCCGGTTATACACAGTGCCTGATAGTCAGTTCTCCGCCCATTATACACAGCGCCTGATAGTCAGTTCTCCACCCGTTATACACAGCGCCCGATAGTCAGTTCTCCGCCCGTTATACACAGCGCCCGATAGTCAGTTCTCCGCCCGTTATACACAGCGCCCGATAGTCAGTTCTCTGCCCGTTATACACAGCGCCCGATAGTCAGTTCTCCACCCGTTATACACTGCGCCCGATAGTCAGATCTCCGCCCGTTATGCACAGCAACCGATAGTCAGTTCTCCTCCCGTTATACACAGCGCCCGATAGTCAGTTCTCCGCCCGTTATACACAGCGCCCGATAGTCAGTTCTCCGCCCATTACACACAGCGCCCGATAGTCAGTTCTCCGCCTGTTATACACAGCGCCCGATTGTCAGTTCTCCACCCGTTATACACAGCGCCCGATAGTCAGTTCTCCACCCGTTATACACAGCGCCCGATAGTCAGTTCTCCGCCCGTTATACACAGCACCCGATAGTCAGTTCTCCGCCCGTTATACACAGCACCCGATAGTCAGTTCTCCGCCCGTTATACACAGCGCCCGATAGTCAGTTTCCGCCTGTTAAACTCAGCGCCCGATAGTCAGTTCTCTGCCCGTTATACACAGCGCCTGATAGTCAGTTCTCTGCCCGTTATACACAGCACCCGATAGTCAGTTCTCCGCCCATTATACACAGCGCCCGATAGTCAGTTCTCCACCCGTTATACACAGCACCCGATAGTCAGTTCTCTGCCCGTTATACACAGCGCCCGATAGTCAGTTCTCCGCCTGTTATACACAGCGCCCGATAGTCAGTTCTCCGCCCGTTATGCACAGCGCCCGATAGTCAGTTCTCCGCCCGTTATACACAGCGCCCGATAGTCAGTTCTCCGCCTGTTATACACAGCGCCCGATAGTCAGTTCTCCGCCCGTTTTACACAGCGCCCGATAGTCAGTTCTCCGCCCGTTATACACAGCGCCCGATAGTCAGTTCTCTGCCCGTAATACACAGCGCCCGATAGTCAGTTCTCCGCCTGTTATACACAGCGCCCGATAGTCAGTTCTCCGCCCGTTATGCACAGCGCCCGATAGTCAGTTCTCCGCCCATTATACACAGCGCCCGATAGTCAGTTCTCTGCCCGTTATACACAGCGCCCGATAATCAGTTCTCCGCCCGTTATACACAGCGCCCGATAGTCAGTTCTCCACCCGTTATACACAGCGCCCGATAGTCAGCTCTCCGCCCGTTATACACAGCGCCCGATAGTCAGTTCTCTGCCCGTTATACACAGCGCCCGATAGTCAGTTCTCCGCCCGTTATACACAGTGCCCGATAGTCAGTTCTCCGCCCGTTATACACAGCGCCCGATAGTCAGTTCCCCGCCCGTTATACACAGCGCCCGAAAGTCAGTTCTCCGCCCGTTATACACAGCGCCCGATAGTCAGTTCTCTGCCCGTTATACACAGCACCCGATAGTCAGTTCTCCGCCCGTTATACACAGCGCCCGATATTCAGTTCTCCGCCCGTTATACACAGCGCCCGATAGTCAGTTCTCCACCCGTTATACACAGCGCCTGATAGTCAGTTCTCCGCCCGTTATACACAGTGCCCGATAGTCAGTTCTCCGCCAGTTATACACAGCGCCCGATAGCCAGTTCTCCGCCCGTTTTACACAGCGCCCGATAGTCAGTTCTCCGCCCGTTATACACATCGCCCGATAGTCAGTTCTCTGCCCGTTATACACAGCGCCCGATAGTCAGTTCTCCGCCTGTTATACACAGCGCCCGATAGTCAGTTCTCCGCCCGTTATGCACAGCGCCCGATAGTCAGTTCTCCGCCCGTTATACACAGCGCCCGATAGTCAGTTCTCCGCCTGTTATACACAGCGCCCGATAGTCAGTTCTCTGCCCGTTATACACAGCGCCCGATAGTCAGTTCTCCGCCCGTTATACACAGCGCCCGATAGTCAGTTCTCCGCCCGTTATACACAGCGCCCGATAGTCAGCTCTCCGCCCGTTATACACAGCGCCCGATAGTCAGTTCTCTGCCCGTTATACACAGCGCCCGATAGTCAGTTCTCCGCCCGTTATACCCAGTGCCCGATAGTCAGTTCTCCGCCCGTTATACACAGCGCCCGATAGTCAGTTCCCCACCCGTTATACACAGCGCCCGATAATCAGTTCTCCGCCCGTTATACACAGCGCCCGATAGTCAGTTCTCTGCCCGTTATACACAGCGCCCAATAGTCAGTTCTCCGCCCATTATACACAGCGCCCGATAGTCAGTTCACCGCCCGTTATACACAGCGCCCGATAGTCAGTTCCCCGCCCGTTATACACAGCTCCCGATAGTCAGTTCTCCGCCCGTTATACACAGCGCCCGATAGTCAGTTCACCGCCCGTTATACACAGCGCCCGATAGTCAGTTCTCCGCCTGTTATACACAGCGCCCGATAGTCAGTTCTCCGCCCGTTATACACAACGCCCGATAGTCAGTTCTCCGCCCGTTATACACAGCTCCCGGTAGTCAGTTCTCCACCCGTTATACACAGCGTCCGATAGTCAGTTCTCCGCCCGTTATACACAGCGCCCGATAGTCAGTTCTCCGCCCGTTATACACAGCGCCCGATAGTCAGTTCTCCGCCCGTTATACACAGCGCCCGATAGTCAGTTCTCTGCCCGTTATACACAGCGCCCGATAGTCAGTTCTCCACCCGTTATACACTGCGCCCGATAGTCAGATCTCCGCCCGTTATACACAGCAACCGATAGTCAGTTCTCCTCCCATTATACACAGCGCCCGATAGTCAGTTCTCCGCCCGTTATACACAGCGCCCGATAGTCAGTTCTCCGCCCATTATACACAGCGCCCGATAGTCAGTTCTCCGCCCGTTATACACAGCGCCCGATAGTCAGTTCTCTGCCCATTATACACAGCGCCCGATAGTCAGTTCTCCGCCCGTTATACACAGCGCCCGATAGTCAGTTCTGCGCCCTTTATACACAGCGCCCGATAGTCAGTTCTCCACCCGTTATACACAGCGCCCGATAGTCAGTTCTCAGCCCATTATACACAGCGCCCGATAGTCAGTTCTCCGCCCGTTATACACAGCGCCCGATAGTCAGTTCTCCGCCCGTTATACACAGCGCCCGATAGTCAGTTCTCCGCCCGTTATACACAGCGCCCGATAGTCAGTTCTCCGCCCGTTATACACAGCGCCCGATAGTCAGTTCTCCGCCCGTTAGACACAGCGACCGACAGTCAGATCTGCGCCCGTTATACACAGCAACCGATCGTCAGTTCTCCACCCGTTATACACAGCGCCCGATAGTCAGTTCTCCGCCCGTTATACACAGCGCCCGATAGTCAGTTCTCCGCCCGTTATACACAGCGCCCGATAGTCAGTTCTCCGCCTGTTATACACAGCGCCCAATAGTCAGTTCTCCACCCGTTTTTCACAGCGCCCGATAGTCAGTTCTCCGCCCGTTATACACAGCGCCCGATAGTCAGTTCTCCACCCGTTATACACAGCGCCTGATAGTCAGTTCTCCGCCCGTTATACACAGTGCCCGATAGTCAGTTCTCCGCCCATTATACACAGCGCCTGATAGTCAGTTCTCCACCCGTTATACACAGCGCCCGATAGTCAGTTCTCCGCCCGTTATACACAGCGCCCGATAGTCAGTTCACCGCCCGTTATACACAGCGCCCGATAGTCAGTTCCCCGCCCGTTATACACAGCGCCCGATAGTCAGTTCTCCGCCCGTTATACACAGCGCCCGATAGTCAGTTCACCGCCCGTTATACACAGCGCCCGATAGTCACTTCTCCGCCCGTTATACACAGCGCCCGATAGTCAGTTCTCCGCCAGTTATACACAGCGCCCGATAGTCAGTACTCCGCCCGTTATACACAGCGCCCGATAGTCAGTTCTCCGCCCATTATACACAACGCCCGATAGTCAGTTTTCCACCCGTTATACACAGCGCCCGATAGTCAGTTCTCCGCCCGTCATACACAGCGTCCGATACTCAGTTCTCCGCCCGTTATACACAGCGCCCAATAGTCAGTTCTCCGCCCATTATACACTGCGCCCGATAGTCAGTTCTCTGCCCGTTATACACAGCGCCCGATAGTCAGTTCTCCGCCCGTTATACACAGTACCCGATAGTCAGATCTCCACCCGTTATACACAGCGACCGATAGTCAGTTCTCCGCCCGTTATACACAGTGCCCGATAGTCAGATCTCCACCCGTTATACACAGCGCCTGATAGTCAGTTCTCCACCCGTTTTTCACAGTGCCCGATAGTCAGTTCTCTGCCGGTTATACACAGTGCCTGATAGTCAGTTCTCCGCCCGTTATACACAGCGCCTGATAGTCAGTTCTCCGCCCGTTATACACAGCGCCCGATAGTCAGTTCTCCGCCCGTTATACACTGCGCCCGATAGTCAGTTCTCCGCCCGTTATACACAGCGCCCGATAGTCAGTTCTCTGCCCGTTATACACAGTGCCCGATAGTCAGTTCTCCACCCGTTATACACTGCGCCCGATAGTCAGATCTCCGCCCGTCATGCACAGCAACCGATAGTCAGTTCTCCTCCCGTTATACACAGCGCCCGATAGTCAGTTCTCCGCCCGTTATACACAGCGCCCGATAGTCAGTTCTCCGCCCATTACACACAGCGCCCGATAGTCAGTTCTCCGCCTGTTATACACAGCGCCCGATTGTCAGTTCTCCACCCATTATACACAGCGCCCGATAGTCAGTTCTCCACCCGTTATACACAGCGCCCGATAGTCAGTTCTCCGCCCGTTATACACAGCGCCCGATAGTCAGTTCTCCGCCCGTTATACACAGCACCCGATAGTCAGTTCTCCGCCCGTTATACACAGCGCCCGATAGTCAGTTTCCGCCTGTTAAACTCAGCGCCCGATAGTCAGTTCTCTGCCCGTTATACACAGCGCCCGATAGTCAGTTCTCTGCCCGTTATACACAGCACCCGATAGTCAGTTCTCCGCCCATTATACACAGCGCCCGATAGTCAGTTCTCCACCCGTTATACACAGCGCCCGATAGTCAGTTCTCTGCCCGTTATACACAGCGCCCGATAGTCAGTTCTCCGCCTGTTATACACAGCGCCCGATAGTCAGTTCTCCGCCCGTTATGCACAGCGCCCAATAGTCAGTTCTCCGCCCGTTATACACAGCGCCCGATAGTCAGTTCTCCGCCTGTTATACACAGCGCCCGATAGTCAGTTCTCCGCCCGTTTTACGCAGCGCCCGATAGTCAGTTCTCCGCCCGTTATACACAGCGCCCGATAGTCAGTTCTCTGCCCGTTATACACAGCGCCCGATAGTCAGTTCTCCGCCTGTTATACACAGCGCCCGATAGTCAGTTCTCCGCCCGTTATGCACAGCGCCCGATAGTCAGTTCTCCGCCCGTTATACACAGCGCCCGATAGTCAGTTCTCCGCCTGTTATACACAGCGCCCGATAGTCAGTTCTCTGCGCGTTATACACAGCGCCCGATAATCAGTTCTCCGCCCGTTATACACAGCGCCCGATAGTCAGTTCTCCACCCGTTATACACAGCGCCCGATAGTCAGCTCTCCGCCCGTTATACACAGCGCCCGATAGTCAGTTCTCTGCCCGTTATACACAGCGCCCGATAGTCAGTTCTCCGCCCGTTATACACAGTGCCCGATAGTCAGTTCTCCGCCCGTTATACACAGCGCCCGATAGTCAGTTCCCCGCCCGTTATACACAGCGCCCGATAGTCAGTTCTCCGCCCGTTATACACAGCGCCCGATAGTCAGTTCTCTGCCCATTATACACAGCGCCCGATAGTCAGTTCTCCGCCCGTTATACACAGCGCCCGATAGTCAGTTCTCCGCCCGTTATACACAGCGCCCGATAGTCAGTTCTCCACCCGTTATACACAGCGCCTGATAGTCAGTTCTCGGCCCGTTATACACAGTGCCCGATAGTCAGTTCTCCGCCGGTTATACACAGCGCCCGATAGTCAGTTCTCCGCCCGTTTTACACAGCGCCCGATAATCAGTTCTCCGCCCGTTATACACAGCGCCCGATAATCAGTTCTCTGCCCGTTATACACAGCGCCCGATAGTCAGTTCTCCGCCTGTTATACACAGCGCCCGATAGTCAGTTCTCCGCCCGTTATGCACAGCGCCCGATAGTCAGTTCTCCGCCCGTTATACACAGCGCCCGATAGTCAGTTCTCCACCTGTTATACACAGCGCCCGATAGTCAGTTCTCTGCCCGTTATACACAGCGCCCGATAGTCAGTTCTCCGCCCGTTATACACAGCGCCCGATCGTCAATTCTCCGCCCGTTATACACAGCGCCCGATAGTCAGCTCTCCGCCCGTTATACACAGCGCCCGATAGTCAGTTCTCTGCCCGTTATACACAGCGCCCGATAGTCAGTTCTCCACCCGTTATACACAGTGCCCGATTGTCAGTTCTCCGCCCGTTATACACAGCGCCCGATAGTCAGTTCCCCGCCCGTTATACACAGCGCCCGATAGTCAGTTCTCCGCCCGTTATACACAGCGCCCGATAGTCAGTTCTCTGCCCGTTATACACAGCGCCCGATAGTCAGTTCTCCGCCCGTTATACACAGCGCCCGATAGTCAGTTCACCGCCCGTTATACACAGCGCCCGATAGTCAGTTCCCCGCCCGTTATACACAGCTCCCGATAGTCAGTTCTCCGCCCGTTATACACAGCGCCCGATAGTCAGTTCACCGCCAGTTATACACAGCGCCCGATAGTCAGTTCTCCGCCTGTTATACACAGCGCCCGATAGTCAGTTCTCCGCCCGTTATACACAACGCCCGATAGTCAGTTCTCCGCCCGTTATACACAGCTCCCGGTAGTCAGTTCTCCGCCCGTTATACACAGCGTCCGATAGTCAGTTCTCCGCCCGTTATACACAGCGCCCGATAGTCAGTTCTCCGCCCGTTATACACAGCGCCCGATAGTCAGTTCTCCGCCCGTTATACACAGCGCCCGATAGTCAGTTCTCTGCCCGTTATACACAGCGCCCGATAGTCAGTTCTCCACCCGTTATACACTGCGCCCGATAGTCAGATCTCCGCCCGTTATACACAGCAACCGATAGTCAGTTCTCCTCCCATTATACACAGCGCCCGATAGTCAGTTCTCTGCCCGTTATACACAGCGCCCGATAATCAGTTCTCCGCCCGTTATACACAGTGCCCGATAGTCAGTTCTCCGCCCGTTATACACAGCGCCCGATAGTCAGTTCCCCGCCCGTTATACACAGCGCCCGATAGTCAGTTCTCCGCCCGTTATACACAGTGCCCGATAGTCAGATCTCCACCCGTTATACACAGCGCCTGATAGTCAGTTCTCCACCCGTTTTTCACAGTGCCCGATAGTCAGTTCTCTGCCGGTTATACACAGTGCCTGATAGTCAGTTCTCCGCCCGTTATACACAGCGCCTGATAGTCAGTTCTCCACCCGTTATACACAGCGCCCGATAGTCAGTTCTCCGCCCGTTATACACAGCGCCCGATAGTCAGTTCTCCGCCCGTTATACACAGCGCCCGATAGTGAGTTCTCTGCCCGTTAGTCAGTTCTCCACCCGTTATACACTGCGCCCGATAGTCAGATCTCCGCCCGTCATGCACAGCAACCGATAGTCAGTTATCCTCCCGTTATACACAGCGCCCGATAGTCAGTTCTCCGCCCGTTATACACAGCGCCCGATAGTCAGTTCTCCGCCCATTACACACAGCGCCCGATAGTCAGTTCTCCGCCTGTTATACACAGCGCCCGATTGTCAGTTCTCCACCCATTATACACAGCGCCCGATAGTCAGTTCTCCACCCGTTATACACAGCGCCCGATAGTCAGTTCTCCACCCGTTATACACAGCGCCCGATAGTCAGTTCTCTGCCCATTATACACAGCGCCCGATAGTCAGTTCTCCGCCTGTTATACACAGCGCCCGATAGTCAGTTCTCCGCCCGTTATGCACAGCGCCCAATCGTCAGTTCTCCGCCCGTTATACACAGCGCCCGATAGTCAGTTCTCCGCCTGTTATACACAGCGCCCGATAGTCAGTTCTCCGCCCGTTTTACGCAGCGCCCGATAGTCAGTTCTCCGCCCGTTATACACAGCGCCCGATAGTCAGTTCTCTGCCCGTTATACACAGCGCCCGATAGTCAGTTCTCCGCCTGTTATACACAGCGCCCGATAGTCAGTTCTCCGCCCGTTATGCACAGCGCCCGATAGTCAGTTCTCCGCCCGTTATACACAGCGCCCGATAGTCAGTTCTCCGCCTGTTATACACAGCGCCCGATAGTCAGTTCTCTGCCCGTTATACACAGCGCCCGATAATAAGTTCTCCGCCCGTTATACACAGCGCCCGATAGTCAGTTCTCCACCCGTTATACACAGCGCCCGATAGTCAGCTCTCCGCCCGTTATACACAGCGCCCGATAGTCAGTTCTCTGCCCGTTATACACAGCGCCCGATAGTCAGTTCTCCGCCCGTTATACACAGTGCCCGATAGTCAGTTCTCCGCCCGTTATACACAGCGCCCGATAGTCAGTTCCCCGCCCGTTATACACAGCGCCCGATAGTCAGTTCTCCGCCCGTTATACACAGCGCCCGATAGTCAGTTCTCTGCCCGTTATACACAGCGCCCGATAGTCAGTTCTCCGCCCGTTATACACAGCGCCCGATAGTCAGTTCTCCGCCCGTTATACACAGCGCCCGATAGTCAGTTCTCCACCCGTTATACACAGCGCCTGATAGTCAGTTCTCGGCCCGTTATACACAGTGCCCGATAGTCAGTTCTCCGCCGGTTATACACAGCGCCCGATAGTAAGTTCTCCGCCCGTTTTACACAGCGCCCGATAGTCAGTTCTCCACCTGTTATACACAGCGCCCGATAGTCAGTTCTCTGCCCGTTATACACAGCGCCCGATAGTCAGTTCTCCGCCCGTTATACACAGCGCCCGATCGTCAATTCTCCGCCCGTTATACACAGCGCCCGATAGTCAGCTCTCCGCCCGTTATACACAGCGCCCGATAGTCAGTTCTCTGCCCGTTATACACAGCGCCCGATAGTCAGTTCTCCACCCGTTATACACAGTGCCCGATTGTCAGTTCTCCGCCCGTTATACACAGCGCCCGATAGTCAGTTCCCCGCCCGTTATACACAGCGCCCGATAGTCAGTTCTCCGCCCGTTATACACAGCGCCCGATAGTCAGTTCTCTGCCCGTTATACACAGCGCCCGATAGTCAGTTCTCCGCCCGTTATACACAGCGCCCGATAGTCAGTTCACCGCCCGTAATACACAGCGCCCGATAGTCAGTTCCCCGCCCGTTATACACAGCTCCCGATAGTCAGTTCTCCGCCCGTTATACACAGCGCCCGATAGTCAGTTCACCGCCAGTTATACACAGCGCCCGATAGTCAGTTCTCCGCCTGTTATACACAGCGCCCGATAGTCAGTTCTCCGCCCGTTATACACAACGCCCGATAGTCAGTTCTCCGCCCGTTATACACAGCTCCCGGTAGTCAGTTCTCCGCCCGTTATACACAGCGTCCGATAGTCAGTTCTCCGCCCGTTATACACAGCGCCCGATAGTCAGTTCTCCGCCCGTTATACACAGCGCCCGATAGTCAGTTCTCCGCCCGTTATACACAGCGCCCGATAGTCAGTTCTCTGCCCGTTATACACAGCGCCCGATAGTCAGTTCTCCACCCGTTATACACTGCGCCCGATAGTCAGATCTCCGCCCGTTATACACAGCAACCGATAGTCAGTTCTCCTCCCATTATACACAGTGCCCGATAGTCAGTTCTCTGCCCGTTATACACAGCGCCCGATAATCAGTTCTCCGCCCGTTATACACAGTGCCCGATAGTCAGTTCTCCGCCCGTTATACACAGCGCCCGATAGTCAGTTCCCCGCCCGTTATACACAGCGCCCGATAGTCAGTTCTCCGCCCGTTATACACAGTGCCCGATAGTCAGATCTCCACCCGTTATACACAGCGCCTGATAGTCAGTTCTCCACCCGTTTTTCACAGTGCCCGATAGTCAGTTCTCTGCCGGTTATACACAGTGCCTGATAGTCAGTTCTCCGCCCGTTATACACAGCGCCTGATAGTCAGTTCTCCACCCGTTATACACAGCGCCCGATAGTCAGTTCTCCGCCCGTTATACACAGCGCCCGATAGTCAGTTCTCCGCCCGTTATACACAGCGCCCGATAGTGAGTTCTCTGCCCGTTATACACAGCGCCCGATAGTCAGTTCTCCACCCGTTATACACTGCGCCCGATAGTCAGATCTCCGCCCGTCATGCACAGCAACCGATAGTCAGTTATCCTCCCGTTATACACAGCGCCCGATAGTCAGTTCTCCGCCCGTTATACACAGCGCCCGATAGTCAGTTCTCCGCCCATTACACACAGCGCCCGATAGTCAGTTCTCCGCCTGTTATACACAGCGCCCGATTGTCAGTTCTCCACCCATTATACACAGCGCCCGATAGTCAGTTCTCCACCCGTTATACACAGCGCCCGATAGTCAGTTCTCCACCCGTTATACACAGCGCCCGATAGTCAGTTCTCTGCCCGTTATACACAGCGCCCGATAGTCAGTTCTCCGCCTGTTATACACAGCGCCCGATAGTCAGTTCTCCGCCCGTTATGCACAGCGCCCAATCGTCAGTACTCCGCCCGTTATACACAGCGCCCGATAGTCAGTTCTCCGCCTGTTATACACAGCGCCCGATAGTCAGTTCTCCGCCCGTTTTACGCAGCGCCCGATAGTCAGTTCTCCGCCCGTTATACACAGCGCCCGATAGTCAGTTCTCTGCCCGTTATACACAGCGCCCGATAGTCAGTTCTCCGCCTGTTATACACAGCGCCCGATAGTCAGTTCTCCGCCCGTTATGCACAGCGCCCGATAGTCAGTTCTCCGCCCGTTATACACAGCGCCCGATAGTCAGTTCTCCGCCTGTTATACACAGCGCCCGATAGTCAGTTCTCTGCCCGTTATACACAGCGCCCGATAATAAGTTCTCCGCCCGTTATACACAGCGCCCGATAGTCAGTTCTCCACCCGTTATACACAGCGCCCGATAGTCAGCTCTCCGCCCGTTATACACAGCGCCCGATAGTCAGTTCTCTGCCCGTTATACACAGCGCCCGATAGTCAGTTCTCCGCCCGTTATACACAGTGCCCGATAGTCAGTTCTCCGCCCGTTATACACAGCGCCCGATAGTCAGTTCCCCGCCCGTTATACACAGCGCCCGATAGTCAGTTCTCCGCCCGTTATACACAGCGCCCGATAGTCAGTTCTCTGCCCGTTATACACAGCGCCCGATAGTCAGTTCTCCGCCCGTTATACACAGCGCCCGATAGTCAGTTCTCCGCCCGTTATACACAGCGCCCGAAAGTCAGTTCTCCACCCGTTATACACAGCGCCTGATAGTCAGTTCTCGGCCCGTTATACACTGTGCCCGATAGTCAGTTCTCCGCCGGTTATACACAGCGCCCGATAGTAAGTTCTCCGCCCGTTTTACACAGCGCCCGATAGTCAGTTCTCCGCCCGTTATACACAGCGCCCGATAATCAGTTCTCTGCCCGTTATACACAGCGCCCGATAGTCAGTTCTCTGCCCGTTATACACAGCGCCCGATAGTCAGTTCCCCGCCCGTTATACACAGCGCCCGATAGTCAGTTCTCCGCCCGTTATACACAGCGCCCGATAGTCAGTTCTCTGCCCGTTATACACAGCGCCCGATAGTCAGTTCTCCGCCCGTTATACACAGCGCCCGATAGTCAGTTCACCGCCCGTTATACACAGCGCCCGATAGTCAGTTCCCCGCCCGTTATACACAGCTCCCGATAGTCAGTTCTCCGCCCGTTATACACAGCGCCCGATAGTCAGTTCACCGCCAGTTATACACAGCGCCCGATAGTCAGTTCTCCGCCTGTTATACACAGCGCCCGATAGTCAGTTCTCCGCCCGTTATACACAATGCCCGATAGTCAGTTCTCCGCCCGTTATACACAGCTCCCGGTAGTCAGTTCTCCGCCCGTTATACACAGCGTCCGATAGTCAGTTCTCCGCCCGTTATACACAGCGCCCGATAGTCAGTTCTCCGCCCGTTATACACAGCGCCCGATAGTCAGTTCTGCGCCCGTTATACACAGCGCCCGATAGTCAGTTCTCTGCCCGTTATACACAGCGCCCGAGAGTCAGTTCTCCACCCGTTATACACTGCGCCCGATAGTCAGATCTCCGCCCGTTATACACAGCAACCGATAGTCAGTTCTCCTCCCATTATACACAGCGCCCGATAGTCAGTTCTCTGCCCGTTATACACAGCGCCCGATAGTCAGTTCTCCGCCCGTTATACACAGTGCCCGATAGTCAGTTCTCCGCCCGTTATACACAGCGCCCGATACTCAGTTCCCCGCCCGTTATACACAGCGCCCGATAGTCAGTTCTCCGCCCGTTATACACAGCGCCCGATAGTCAGTTCTCTGCCCGTTATACACAGCGCCCGATAGTCAGTTCTCCGCCTGTTATACACAGCGCCCGATAGTCAGTTCTCCGCCCGTTATACACAGCGCCCGATAGTCAGTTCTCCACCCGTTATACACAGCGCCTGATAGTCAGTTCTCGGCCCGTTATACACAGTGCCCGATAGTCAGTTCTCCGCCGGTTATACACAGCGCCCGATAGTCAGTTCTCCGCCCGTTTTACACAGCGCCCGATAGTCAGTTCTCCGCCCGTTATACACAGCGCCCGATAGTCAGTTCTCTGCCCGTTATACACAGCGCCCGATAGTCAGTTCTCCGCCTGTTATACACAGCGCCCGATAGTCAGTTCTCCGCCCGTTATGCACAGCGCCCGATAGTCAGCTCTCCGCCCGTTATACACAGCGCCCGATAGTCAGTTCTCCGCCCGTTATACACAGCGCCCGATAGTCAGTTCTCTGCCCGTTATACACAGCGCCCGATAGTCAGTTCTCCACCCGCTATACACAGTGCCCGATAGTCAGTTCTCCGCCCGTTATACACAGCGCCCGATAGTCAGTTCCCCGCCCGTTATACACAGCGCCCGATAGTCAGTTCTCCGCCCGTTATACACAGCGCCCGATAGTCAGTTCTCTGCCCGTTATACACAGCGCCCGATAGTCAGTTCTCCGCCCGTTATACACAGCGCCCGATAGTCAGTTCACCGCCTGTTATACACAGCGCCCGATAGTCAGTTCCCCGCCCGTTATACACAGCTCCCGATAGTCAGTTCTCCGCCCGTTATACACAGCGCCCGATAGTCAGTTCACCGCCAGTTATACACAGCGCCCGATAGTCAGTTCTCCGCCTGTTATACACAGCGCCCGATAGTCAGTTCTCCGCCCGTTATACACAACGCCCGATAGTCAGTTCTCCGCCCGTTATACACAGCTCCCGGTAGTCAGTTCTCCGCCCGTTATACACAGCGTCCGATAGTCAGTTCTCCGACGTTATACACAGCGCCCGATAGTCAGTTCTCCGCCCGTTATACACAGCGCCCGATAGTCAGTTCTCCGCCCGTTATACACAGCGCCCGATAGTCAGTTCTCTGCCCGTTATACACAGCGCCCGATAGTCAGTTCTCCACCCGTTATACACTGCGCCCGATAGTCAGATCTCCGCCCGTTATACACAGCAACCGATAGTCAGTTCTCCTCCCATTATACACAGCGCCCGATAGTCAGTTCTCTGCCCGTTATACACAGCGCCCGATAGTCAGTTCTCCGCCCGTTATACACAGTGCCCGATAGTCAGTTCTCCGCCCGTTATACACAGCGCCCAATAGTCAGTTCCCCGCCCGTTATACACAGCGCCCGATAGTCAGTTCTCCGCCCGTTATACACAGCGCCCGATAGTCAGTTCTCTGCCCGTTATACACAGCGCCTGATAGTCAGTTCTCCGCCCGTTATACACAGCGCCCGATAGTCAGTTCTCCGCCCGTTATACACAGCGCCCGATAGTCAGTTCTCCACCCGTTATACACAGCGCCTGATAGTCAGTTCTCGGCCCGTTATACACAGTGCCCGATAGTCAGTTCTCCGCCGGTTATACACAGCGCCCGATAGTCAGTTCTCCGCCCGTTTTACACAGCGCCCGATAGTCAGTTCTCCGCCCGTTATACACAGCGCCCGATAGTCAGTTCTCTGCCCGTTATACACAGCGGCCGATAGTCAGTTCTCCGCCTGTTATACACAGCGCCCGATAGTCAGTTCTCCGCCCGTTATGCACAGCGCCCGATAGTCAGTTCTCCGCCCGTTATACACAGCGCCCGATAGTCAGTTCTCCGCCTGTTATACACAGCGCCCGATAGTCAGTTCTCTGCCCGTTATACACAGCGCCCGATAGTCAGTTCTCCGCCCGTTATACACAGCGCCCGATAGTCAGTTCTCCGCCCGTTATAAACAGCGCCCGATAGTCAGCTCTCCGCCCGTTATACACAGCGCCCGATAGTCAGTTCTCTGCCCGTTATACACAGCGCCCGATAGTCAGTTCTCCGCCCGTTATACACAGTGCCCGATAGTCAGTTCTCCGCCCGTTATACACAGCGCCCGATAGTCAGTTCCCCGCCCGTTATACACAGCGCCCGATAGTCAGTTCTCCGCCCGTTATACACAGCGCCCGATAGTCAGTTCTCTGCCCGTTATACACAGCGCCCGATAGTCAGTTCTCCGCCCGTTATACACAGCGCCCGATAGTCAGTTCACCGCCCGTTATACACAGCGCCCGATAGTCAGTTCCCCGCCCGTTATACACAGCTCCCGATAGTCAGTTCTCCGCCCGTTATACACAGCGCCCGATAGTCAGTTCACCGCCAGTTATACACAGCGCCCGATTGTCAGTTCTCCGCCTGTTATACACAGCGCCCGATAGTCAGTTCTCCGCCCGTTATACACAACGCCCGATAGTCAGTTCTCCGCCCGTTATACACAGCTCCCGGTAGTCAGTTCTCCGCCCTTTATACACAGCGTCCGATAGTCAGTTCTCCGCCCGTTATACACAGCGCCCGATAGTCAGTTCTCCGCCCGTTATACACAGCGCCCGATAGTCAGTTCTCCGCCCGTTATACACAGCGCCCGATAGTCAGTTCTCTGCCCGTTATACACAGCGCCCGATAGTCAGTTCTCCACCCGTTATACACTGCGCCCGATAGTCAGATCTCCGCCCGTTATACACAGCAACCGATAGTCAGTTCTCCTCCCATTATACACAGCGCCCGATAGTCAGTTCTCCGCCCGTTATACACAGCGCCCGATAGTCAGTTGTCCGCCCATTATACACAGCGCCCGATAGTCAGTTCTCTGCCCGTTATACACAGCGCCCGACTGTCAGTTCTCCACCCGTTATACACAGCGCCCGATAGTCAGTTCTCCGCCCGTTATACACAGCGCCCGATAGTCAGTTTCCGCCTGTTATACTCAGCGCCCGATAGTCAGTTCTCTGCCCGTTATACACAGCGCCCGATAGTCAGTTCTCTGCCCATTATACACAGCGCCCGATAGTCAATTCTCCACCCATTATACACAGCGCCCGATAGTCAGTTCTCCACCCGTTATACACAGCGCCCGATAGTCAGTTCTCTGCCCATTATACACAGCGCCCGATATTCAGTTCTCCGCCCGCTATACACAGCGCCCGATAGTCAGTTCTCCGCCCGTTATACACAGCGCCCGATAGTCAGTTCTCCGCCCATTATACACAGCGCCCGATAGTCAGTTCTCCGCACGTTATACACAGCGCCCGATAGACAGTTCTCCGCCCGTTATACACAGCAACCGATAGTCAGATCTGCGCCCGTTATACACAGCAACCGATAGTCAGTTCTCCACCCGTTATACACAGCGCCCGATAGTCAGTTCTCCGCCCGTTATACACAGCGCCCGATAGTCAGTTCTCCGCCCGTTATACACAGCACCCGATAGTCAGTTCTCCGCCTGTTATACACAGCGCCCGATAGTCAGTTCTCCACCCGTTATACACAGCGCCCGATAGTCAGTTCTCCGCCCGTTATACACAGCGCCCGATAGTCAGTTCTCCACCCGTTATACACAGCGCCTGATAGTCAGTTCTCCGCCCGTTATACACAGTGCCCGATAGTCAGTTCTCCGCCCGTTTTACACAGCGCCCGATAGTCAGTTCTCTGCCCGTTATACACAGCGCCCGATAGTCAGTCCTCTGCCCGTTATACACAATGCCCGTAAGTCAGTTCTCCGCCTGTTATACACAGCGCCCGATAGTCAGTTCTCCGCCCGTTATGCGCAGCGCCCGATAGTCAGTTCTCCGCCCGTTATACACAGCGCCCGATAGTCAGTTCTCCGCCTGTTATACACTGCGCCCGATAGTCAGTTCTCCGCCCGTTATACACAGCGCCCGATAGTCAGTTCTCCACCCGTTATACACAGCGGCCGATAGTCAGCTCTGCGCCCGTTATACACAGCGCCCGATAGTCAGTTCTCTGCCCGTTATACACAGTGCCCGATAGTCAGTTCCCCGCCCGTTATACACAGCGCCCGATAGTCAGTTCACCGCCCGTTATACACAGCGCCCGATAGTCAGTTCTCTGCCCGTTATACACAGCGCCCGATAGTCAGTTCTCCGCCCGTGAAACACAGCGCCCGATAGTCAGTTCACCGCCCGTTATACACAGCGCCCGATAGTCAGTTCCCCGCCCGTTATACACAGCGCCCGATAGTCAGTTCTCCGCCCGTTATACACAGTGCCCGATAGTCAGTTCTCCGCCCGTTATACACAGCGCCCGATAGTCAGTTCTCCGCCCGTTTTACACAGCGCCCGATAGTCAGTTCTCCGCCCGTTATACACAGCGCCCGATAGTCAGTTCTCCGCCCGTTATGCACAGCGCCCGATAGTCAGTTCTCCGCCCGTTATACACAGCGCCCGATAGTCAGTTCTCCGCCTGTTATACACAGCGCCCGACAGTCAGTTCTCCGCCCGTTATACACAGCGCCCGATAGTCAGTTCTCCACCCGTTATACACAGCGCCCGATAGTCAGCTCTCCGCCCGTTATACACAGCGCCCGATAGTCAGTTCTCTGCCCGTTATACACATTGCCCGATAGTCAGTTCCCCGCCCGTTATACACAGCGCCCGATAGTCAGTTCTCCGCCCGTTATACACAGCGCCCGATAGTCAGTTCTCTGCCCGTTATACACAGCGCCCGATAGTCAGTTCTCCGCCCGTGAAACACAGCGCCCGATAGTCAGTTCACCGCCCGTTATACACAGCGCCCGATAGTCAGTTCCCCGCCCGTTATACACAGCGCCCGATACTCAGTTCTCCACTCGTTATACACAGCGCCCGATAGTCAGTTCACCGCTGGTTATACGCAGCGCCCGATAGTCAGTTCTCCGCCTGTTATACACAGCGCCCGATAGTCAGTTCTCCGCCCGTTATACACAACGCCCGATAGTCAGTTCTCCGCCCGTTATACACAGCTCCCGGTAGTCAGTTCTCCGCCCGTTATACACAGCGTCCGATAGTCAGTTCTCCGCCCGTTATGCACAGCGCCCGATAGTCAGTTCTCTGCCCGTTATACACAGCACCCGATAATCAGTTCTCCGCCCGTTATACACAGCGCCTGATAGTCAGTTCTCCGCCCGTTATACACAGCGCCGGATAGTCAGTTCTCCGCCCGTTATACACAGCGCCCGATAGTCAGTTCTCCGCCCGTTATACACAGCGCCCGATAGTCAGTTCTCCGCCTGTTATACACAGCGCCCGATAGTCAGTTCTCCGCCCGTTATACACTGCGCCTGACAGTCAGTTCTCCGCCTGTTATACACAGTGCCCAATAGTCAGTTCTCCGCCCGTTATACACAGCGTCCGATAGTCAGTTCTCCGCCCGTTATGCACAGCGCCCGATAGTCAGTTCTCTGCCCGTTATACACAGCGCCCGATAATCAGTTCTCCGCCCGTTATACACAGCGCCTGATAGTCAGTTCTCCGCCCGTTATACACAGCGCCGGATAGTCAGTTCTCCGCCCGTTATACACAGCGCCCGATAGTCAGTTCTCCGCCCGTTATACACAGCGCCCGATAGTCAGTTCTCCGCCTGTGATACACAGCGCCCGATAGTCAGTTCTCCGCCCGTTATACACTGCGCCTGACAGTCAGTTCTCCGCCTGTTATACACAGTGCCCAATAGTCAGTTCTCCGCCCGTTATACACAGCGCCCGATAGTCAGTTCTCTGCCCGTTATTCACAGTGCCCGATAGTCAGGTCTCCGCCCATTATACACAGCGCCCGACAGTCAGTTCTCCGCCCATTATGCACAGCGCCCGATAGTCAGTTCTCCGCCCGTTATACACTGCGCCCGATAGTCAGTTCTCCGCCCGTTATACATAGGGCCCAATAGTCAGTTCTCCTCCCGTTATACACAGCGCCTGATAGTCAGTTCTCCACCCGTTATACCCAGCGCCCGATAGTCAGTTCTCCGCCCGTTATACACAGTGCCCGATAGTCAGATCTCCACGCGTTATACACAGCGCCTGATAGTCAGTTCTCCACCCGTTATACACAGTGCCCGATCGTCAGTTCTCTGCCGGATATACACAATGCCTGATAGTCAGTTCTCCGCCCGTTATACACAGCGCCTGATAGTCAGTTCTCCACCCGTTATACCCAGCGCCCGATAGTCAGTTCTCCGCCCGTTATACACAGCGCCCGATAGTCAGTTCTCCGCCCGTTATACACAGCGCCCGATAGTCAGTTCTCTGCCCGTTATACACAGCGCCCGATAGTCAGTTCTCCACCCGTTATACACTGCGCCCGATAGTCAGATCTCCGCCCGTTATACACAGCAACCGATAGTCAGTTCTCCTCCCGTTATACACAGCGCCCGATAGTCAGTTCTCCGCCCGTTATACACAGCGCCCGATAGTCAGTTCTCCGCCCATTATACACAGCGCCCGATAGTCAGTTCTCCGCCCGTTATACACAGCGCCCGATAGTCAGTTTCCTCCTGTTATACTCAGCGCCCGATAGTCTGTTCTCTGCCCGTTATACACAGCACCCGATAGTCAGTTCTCTGCCCGTTATACACAGCACCCGATAGTCAGTTCTCCGCCCATTATACACAGGGGCCGATAGTCAGTTCTCCACCCATTATACACAGCGCCCGATAGTCAGTTCTCCACCCGTTATACACAGCGCCCGATAGTCAGTTCTCTGCCCATTATACACAGCGCCCGATAGTCAGTTCTCCGCCCGTTATACACAGCGCCCGATAGTCAGTTCTCCGCCCGTTATACACAGCGCCCGATAGTCAGTTCTCCGCCCGTTATAAACAGCGCCCGATAGTCAGTTCCCCGCCCGTTATACACAGCGCTCGATAGTCAGTTCTCCGCCCGTTATACGCAGCGCCCGATAGTCAGTTCTCCGCCCGTTATACACAGTGCCTGATAGTCAGTTCTCCGCTCGTTATACACAGCGCCCGATAATCAGTTCTCTGCCCGTTATACACAGCGCCCGATAGTCAGTTCTCCACCCGTTATACACAGCGCCTGATAGTCAGTTCTCCGCCCGTTATACACAGCGCCCGATAGTCAGTTCTCCGCCCGTTATACACCGCGCCCGATAGTCAGTTCTCTGCCCGTTATACACAGCGCCCGATAGTCAGTTCTCCGTCCGTTATGCACAGCGCCCGATAGTCAGCTCTCCGCCCGTTATACACAGCGCCCGATAGTCAGTTCTCCGCCTGTTATTCACAGCGCCCAATAGTCAGTTCTCTGCCCGTTATGCACAGCGCCCGATAGTCAGTTCTCCGCCCGTTATACACAGCGCCCGATAGTCAGTTCTCCGCCTGTTATACACAGCGCCCGATAGTCAGTTCTCCGCCCGTTATACACAGCGCCCGATAGTCAGTACTCCGCCCGTTATACACAGCGCCCGATAGTCAGTTCTCCGCCCGTTATACACAGCGCCCGATAGTCAGTTCTCCGCCCGTTATACACAGCGCCCGATAGTCAGTTCTCTGCCCGTTATACACAGCGCCCGATAGTCAGTTCTCCGCCCGTTATACACAGCGCCCGATAGTCAGTTCACCGCCCGTTATTCACAGCGCCCGAAAGCCAGTTCCCCGCCCGTTATACACAGCGCCCGATAGTCAGTTCTCCGCCCGTTATACACAGCGCCCGATAGTCAGTTCACCGCCCGTTATACACAGCGCCCGATAGTCAGTTCTCCGCCTGTTATACACAGCGCCCGATAGTCAGTTCTCCGCCCGTTATACACAGCGCCCGATAGTCAGTACTCCGCCCGTTATACACAGCGCCCGATAGTCAGTTCTCCGCCCGTTATACACAACGCCCGATAGTCAGTTCTCCGCCCGTTATACACAGCGCCCGATAGTCAGTTCTCCGCCCGTCAGACACAGCGCCCGATAGTCAGTTCTCCGCCCGTTATACACAATGCCCGATAGTCAGTTCTCCGCCCGTTATACACAGCGACCGATAGTCAGTTCTCCGCCCGTTATACACAGTGCCCGATAGTCAGATCTCCACCCGTTATACACAGCGACCGATAGTCAGTTCTCCGCCCGTTATACACAGTGCCCGATAGTCAGATCTCCACCCGTTATACACAGCGCCTGATAGTCAGTTCTCCACCCGTTATACACAGTGCCCGATAGACAGTTCTCTGCCGGTTATACACAGTGCCTGATAATCAGTTCTCCGCCCGTTATACACAGCGCCTGATAGTCAGTTCTCCACCCGTTATACACAGCGCCCGATAGTCAGTTCTCCGCCCGTTATACACAGCGCCCGATAGTCAGTTCTCCGCCCATTATACACAGCGCCCGATAGTCAGTTCTCTGCCCGTTATACACAGCGCCCGATAGTCAGTTCTCCACCCGTTATACACTGCGCCCGATAGTCAGATCTCCGCCCGTTATACACAGCAACCGATAGTCAGTTCTCCTCCCGTTATACACAGCGCCCGATAGTCAGTTCTCCGCCCGTTATACACAGCGCCCGATAGTCAGTTCTCCGCCCATTATACACAGCGCCCGATATTCAGTTCTCCGCCTGTTATACACAGAGCCCGAATATCAGTTCTCCACCCATTATACACAGCGCCCGATAGTCAGTTCTCCACCCGTTATACACAGCGCCCGATAGTCAGTTCTCCGCCCGTTATACACAGCGCCCGATAGTCAGTTCTCCGCCCGTTATACACAGCGCCCGATAGTCAGTTCTCCGCCCGTTATACACAGCGCCCGATAGTCAGTTTCCGCCTGTTAAACTCAGCGCCCGATAGTCAGTTCTCTGCCCGTTATACACAGCGCCCGATAGTCAGTTCTCTGCCCGTTATACACATCACCCGATAGTCAGTTCTCCGCCAATTTTAAACAGCGCCCGATAGTCAGTTCTCCACCCATTATACACAGCGCCCGATAGTCAGTTCTCCACCCGTTATACACAGCGCCCGATAGTCAGTTCTCTGCCGGCCATACACAGTGCCTGATAGTCAGTTCTCCGCCCGTTATACACAGCGCCTGATAGTCAGTTCTCCACCCGTTATACACAGCGCCCGATAGTCAGTTCTCCGCCCGTTATACACAGCGCCCGATAGTCAGTTCTCCGCCCGTTATACACAGCGCCCGATAGTCAGTTCTCTGCCCGTTATACACAGCGCCCGATAATCAGTTCTCCACCCGTTATACACTGCGCCCGATAGTCAGATCTCCGCCCGTTATACACAGCAACCGATAGTCAGTTCTCCTCCCATTATACACAGCGCCCGATAGTCAGTTCTCCGCCCGTTATACACAGCGCCCGATAATCAGTTCTCCGCCCATTATACACAGCGCCCGATAGTCAGTTCTCCGCCCGTTATACACAGCGCCCGATTGTCAGTTCTCCACCCGTTATACACAGCGCCCGATAGTCAGTTCTCCACCCGTTATACACAGCGCCCGATAGTCAGTTCTCCGCCCGTTATACACAGCGCCCGATAGTCAGTTCTCCGCCCGTTATACACAGCGCCCGATAGTCAGTTCTCCGCCCGTTATACACAGCGCCCGATAGTCAGTTTCCGCCTGTTATACTCAGCGCCCGATAGTCAGTTCGCTGCCCGTTATACACAGCGCCCGATAGTCAGTTCTCTGCCCATTATACACAGCGCCCGATAGTCAGTTCTCCACCCATTATACACAACGCCCGATAGTCAGTTCTCCACCCGTTATACACAGCGCCCGATAGTCAGTTCTCTGCCCATTATACACAGCGCCCGATAGTCAGTTCTCCGCCCGTGAGACACAGCGTCCGATAGTCAGTTCTCCGCCCATTATACACAGCGCCCGATAGTCAGTTCTCCGCCCGTTATACACAGCACCCGATAGTCAGTTCTCCGCCCGTTATACACAGCGCCCGATAGTCAGTTCTCCGCCCGTTATACACAGCGACCGATAGTCAGATCTGCGCCCGTTATACACAGCAACCGATAGTCAGTTCTCCACCCGTTATACACAGCGCCCGATAGTCAGTTCTCCGCCCGTTACACACAGCGCCCGATCGTCAGTTCTCCGCCCGTTATACACAGCGCCCGATAGTCAGTACTCCACCTGTTATACACAGCGCCCGATAGTCAGTTCTCCACCCGTTATACACAGCGCCCGATAGTCAGTTCTCCGCCCGTGATACACAGCGCCCGATAGTCAGTTCTCCACCCGTTATACACAGCGCCCGATAGTCAGTTCTCTGCCCGTTATACACAGCGCCCGATAGTCAGTTCTCCGCCTGTTATACACAGCGCCCGATAGTCAGTTCTCCGCCCGTTATGCACAGCGCCCGATAGTCAGTTCTCCGCCCGTTATACACAGCGCCCGATAGTCAGTTCTCTGCCCGTTATACACAGCGCCCGATAGTCAGTTCTCCGCCCGTTATACACAGCGCCCGATAGTCAGTTCTCCAACCGTTATTCACAGCGCCCGATAGTCAGCTCTCCACCCGTTATACACAGCGCCCGATAGTCAGTTCTCTGCCCGTTATACACAGCGCCCGATAGTCAGTTCTCCGCCCGTTATACACAGCGCCCGATAGTCAGTTCTCCGCCCGTTATACACAGCGCCCGATAGTCAGTTCCCCGCCCGTTATACACAGCGCCCGATAGTCAGTTCTCCGCCCGTTATACACAGCGCCCGATAGTCAGTTCTCTGCCCGTTATGCACAGCGCCCGATAGACAGTTCTCCGCCCGTTATACACAGCGCCCGATAGTCAGTTCACCGCCCGTTATACACAGCGCCCGATAGTCAGTTCCCCGCCCGTTATACACAGCGCCCGATAGTCAGTTCTCCGCCCGTTATACACAGCGCCCGATAGTCAGTTCACCGCCCGTTATACACAGCGCCCGATAGTCAGTTCTCCGCCCGTTATACACAGCGCCCGATAGTCAGTTCTCCGCCCGTTATACACAGCGCCCGATAGTCAGTTCTCCGCCCGTTATACACAGCGCCCGATAGTCAGTTTCCGCCTGTTATACTCAGCGCCCGATAGTCAGTTCGCTGCCCGTTATACACAGCGCCCGATAGTCAGTTCTCTGCCCATTATACACAGCGCCCGATAGTCAGTTCTTCACCCATTATACACAACGCCCGATAGTCAGTTCTCCACCCGTTATACACAGCGCCCGATAGTCAGTTCTCTGCCCATTATACACAGCGCCCGATAGTCAGTTCTCCGCCCGTGAGACACAGCGTCCGATAGTCAGTTCTCCGCCCATTATACACAGCGCCCGATAGTCAGTTCTCCGCCCGTTATACACAGCGCCCGATAGTCAGTTCTCCGCCCGTTATACACAGCGCCCGATAGTCAGTTCTCCGCCCGTTATACACAGCGACCGATAGTCAGATCTGCGCCCGTTATACACAGCAACCGATAGTCAGTTCTCCACCCGTTATACACAGCGCCCGATAGTCAGTTCTCCGCCCGTTACACACAGCGCCCGATCGTCAGTTCTCCGCCCGTTATACACAGCGCCCGATAGTCAGTACTCCACCTGTTATACACAGCGCCCGATAGTCAGTTCTCCACCCGTTATACACAGCGCCCGATAGTCAGTTCTCCGCCCGTGATACACAGCGCCCGATAGTCAGTTCTCCACCCGTTATACACAGCGCCCGATAGTCAGTTCTCTGCCCGTTATACACAGCGCCCGATAGTCAGTTCTCCGCCTGTTATACACAGCGCCCGATAGTCAGTTCTCCGCCCGTTATGCACAGCGCCCGATAGTCAGTTCTCCGCCCGTTATACACAGCGCCCGATAGTCAGTTCTCTGCCCGTTATACACAGCGCCCGATAGTCAGTTCTCCGCCCGTTATACACAGCGCCCGATAGTCAGTTCTCCAACCGTTATTCACAGCGCCCGATAGTCAGCTCTCCACCCGTTATACACAGCGCCCGATAGTCAGTTCTCTGCCCGTTATACACAGCGCCCGATAGTCAGTTCTCCGCCCGTTATACACAGCGCCCGATAGTCAGTTCTCCGCCCGTTATACACAGCGCCCGATAGTCAGTTCCCCGCCCGTTATACACAGCGCCCGATAGTCAGTTCTCCGCCCGTTATACACAGCGCCCGATAGTCAGTTCTCTGCCCGTTATGCACAGCGCCCGATAGTCAGTTCTCCGCCCGTTATACACAGCGCCCGATAGTCAGTTCACCGCCCGTTATACACAGCGCCCGATAGTCAGTTCCCCGCCCGTTATACACAGCGCCCGATAGTCAGTTCTCCGCCCGTTATACACAGCGCCCGATAGTCAGTTCACCGCCCGTTATACACAGTGCCCGATAGTCAGTTCTCCGCCCGTTATACACAGCGCCCGATAGTCAGTTCTCCGCCCGTTATACACAGCGCCCGATAGTCAGTACTCCGCCCGTTATACACAGCGCCCGATAGTCAGTTCTCCGCACATTATACACTACGCCCGATAGTCAGTTCTCCGCCCGTTATACACAGCGCCCGATAGTCAGTTCTCCGCCCATCATACACAGCGCCCGATAGTCAGTTCTCCGCCCGTTATACACAGCGCCCAATAGTCAGTTCTCCGCCCGTTATACACAGCGCCCGATAGTCAGTTCTCTGCCCGTTATACACAGCGCCCGATAGTCAGTTCTCCGCCCGTTATACACAATGCCCGACAGTCAGTTCTCCGCCCGTTATACACAGCGACCGATAGTCAGTTCTCCGCCCGTTATACACAGTGCCCGATAGTCAGATCTCCACCCGTTATACACAGCGACCGATAGTCAGTTCTCCGCCCGTTATACACAGTGCCCGATAGTCAGATCTCCACCCGTTATACACAGCGACCGATCGTCAGTTCTCCGCCCGTTATACACAGTGCCCGATAGTCAGATCTCCACCCGTTATCCACAGCGCCCGATAGTCAGTTCTCCGCCCGTTTTCACAGCGCCCGATAGTCAGTTCACCGCCCGTTATACACAGCGCCCGATAGACAGTTCTCCGCCTGTTATACACAGCGCCCGATAGTCAGTTCTCCGCCCGTTATACACAACGCCCGATAGTCAGTTCTCCGCCCGTTATACACAGCTCCCGGTAGTCAGTTCTCCGCCCGTTATACACAGCGTCCGATAGTCAGTTCTCCGCCCGTTATACACAGCGCCCGATAGTCAGTTCTCCGCCCGTTATACACAGCGCCCGATAGTCAGTTCTCCGCCCGTTATACACAGCGCCCGATAGTCAGTTCTCCGCCCGTTATACACAGCGCCCGATAGTCAGTACTCCGCCCGTTATGCACAGCGCCCGATCGTCAGTTCTCCGCCCATTATACACAACGCCCGATAGTCAGTTCTCCGCCCGTTATACACAGCGCCCGATAGTCAGTTCTCCGCCCGTCATACACAGCGCCCGATAGTCAGTTCTCCGCCCGTTATACACAGCGCCCAATTGTCAGTTCTCCGCCCGTTAGACACAGCGCCCGATAATCAGTTCTCCACCCGTTATACACAGTGCCCGGTAGTCAGATCTCCACCCGTTATACACAGCGCCTGATAGTCAGTTCTCCACCCGTTATACACAGTGCCCGATAGTCAGTTCTCTGCCGGTTATACACAGTGCCTGATAGTCAGTTCTCCGCCCGTTATACACAGCGCCTGATAGTCAGTTCTCCACCCGTTATACACAGCGCCCGATAGTCAGTTCTCCGCCCGTTATACACAGCGCCCGATAGTCAGTTCTCCGCCCATTATACACAGCGCCCGATAGTCAGTTCACTGCCCGTTATACACAGCGCCCGATAGTCAGTTCTCCACCCGTTATACACTGCGCCCGATTGTCAGATCTCCGCCCGTTATACACAGCAACCGATAGTCAGTTCTCCTCCCGTTATACACAGCGCCCGATAGTCAGTTCTCCGCCCATTATACACAGCGCCCGATAGTCAGTTCTCCGCCCATTATACACAGCGCCCGATAGTCAGTTCTCCGCCTGTTATACACAGCGCCCGATTGTCAGTTCTCCACCCGTTATACACAGCGCCCGATAGTCAGTTCTCCACCCGTTATACACAGCGCCCGATAGTCAGTTCTCCGCCCGTTATACACAGTGCCCGATAGTCAGTTCTCCGCCCGTTATACACAGCGCCCGATAGTCAGTTCTCCGCCCGTTATACACAGCGCCCGATAGTCAGTTTCCGCCTGTTATACTCAGCGCCCGATAGTCAGTTCTCTGCCCGTTATACACAGCGCCCGATAGTCAGCTCTCTGCCCATTATACACAGCGCCCGATAGTCAGTTCTCCACCCATTATACACAACGCCCGATAGTCAGTTCTCCACCCGTTATACACAGCGCCCGATAGTCAGTTCTCTGCCCATTATACACAGCGCCCGATAGTCAGTTCTCCGCCCGTTATACACAGCGCCCGATAGTCAGTTCTCCGCCCGTTATACACAGCGCCCGATAGTCAGTTCTCCGCCCGTTATACACAGCGCCCGATAGTCAGTTCTCCGCCCGTTATACACAGCGCCCGATAGTCAGTTCTCCGCCCGTTATACACAGCGCCCGATAGTCAGTTCTCCGCCCGTTATACACAGCGCCCGATAGTCAGATCTCCGCCCGTTATACACAGCAACCGATAGTCAGTTCTCCTCCCGTTATACACAGCGCCCGATAGTCAGTTCTCCGCCCGTTATACACAGCGCCCGATAGTCAGTTCTCCGCCCATTATACACAGCGCCCGATAGTCAGTTCTCCGCCTGTTATACACAGCGCCCGATTGTCAGTTCTCCACCCGTTATACACAGCGCCCGATAGTCAGTTCTCCACCCGTTATACACAGCGCCCGATAGTCAGTTCTCCGCCCGTTATACACAGCGCCCGATAGTCAGTTCTCCGCCCGTTATACACAGCGCCCGATAGTCAGTTCTCCGCCCGTTATACACAGCGCCCGATAGTCAGTTTCCGCCTGTTATACTCAGCGCCCGATAGTCAGTTCTCTGCCCGTTATACACAGCGCCCGATAGTCAGTTCTCTGCCCATTATACACAGCGCCCGATAGTCAGTTCTCCACCCATTATACACAACGCCCGATAGTCAGTTCTCCACCCGTTATACACAGCGCCCGATAGTCAGTTCTCTGCCCATTATACACAGCGCCCGAAAGTCAGTTCTCCGCCCGTTAAACACAGCGCCCGATAGTCAGTTCTCCGCCCGTTATACACAGCGCCCGATAGTCAGTTCTCCGCCCGTTATACACAGCGCCCGATAGTCAGTTCTCCGCCCGTTATACACAGCGCCCGATAGTCAGTTCTCCGCCCGTTATACACAGCGCCCGATAGTCAGTTCTCCGCCCGTTATACACAGCGCCCGATAGTCAGTTCTCCACCCGTTATACACTGCGCCCGATAGTCAGATCTCCGCCCGTTATACACAGCAACCGATAGTCAGTTCTCCTCCCGTTATACACAGCGCCCGATAGTCAGTTCTCCGCCCGTTATACACAGCGCCCGATAGTCAGTTCTCCGCCCATTATACACAGCGCCCGATAGTCAGTTCTCCGCCTGTTATACACAGCGCCCGATTGTCAGTTCTCCACCCGTTATACACAGCGCCCGATAGTCAGTTCTCCACCCGTTATACACAGCGCCCGATAGTCAGTTCTCCGCCCGTTATACACAGCGCCCGATAGTCAGTTCTCCGCCCGTTATACACAGCGCCCGATAGTCAGTTCTCCGCCCGTTATACACAGCGCCCGATAGTCAGTTTCCGCCTGTTATACTCAGCGCCCGATAGTCAGTTCTCTGCCCGTTATACACAGCGCCCGATAGTCAGTTCTCTGCCCATTATACACAGCGCCCGATAGTCAGTTCTCCACCCATTATACACAACGCCCGATAGTCAGTTCTCCACCCGTTATACACAGCGCCCGATAGTCAGTTCTCTGCCCATTATACACAGCGCCCGAAAGTCAGTTCTCCGCCCGTTAAACACAGCGCCCGATAGTCAGTTCTCCGCCCGTTATACACAGCGCCCGATAGTCAGTTCTCCGCCCGTTATACACAGCGCCCGATAGTCAGTTCTCCGCCCGTTATACACAGCGCCCGATAGTCAGTTCTCCGCCCCTTATACACAGCGACCGATAGTCAGATCTGCGCCCGTTATACACAGCAACCGATCGTCAGTTCTCCACCCGTTATACACAGCGCCCGATAGACAGTTCTCCGCCCGTTATACACAGCGCCCGATAGTCAGTTCTCCGCCCGTTATACACAGCGCCCGATAGTCAGTTCTCCGCCTGTTATACACAGCGCCCGATAGTCAGTTCTCCACCCGTTTTTCACAGCGCCCGATAGTCAGTTCTCCGCCCGTTATACACAGCGCCCGATAGTCAGTTCTCCACCCGTTATACACAGCGCCTGATAGTCAGTTCTCCGCCCGTTATACACAGTGCCCGATAGTCAGTTCTCCGCCCGTTATACACAGCGCCCGACAGTCAGTTCTCCGCCCGTTTTACACAGCGCCCGATAGTCAGTTCTCCGCCCGTTATGCACAGCGCCCGATAGTCAGTTCTCTGCCCGTTATACACAGCGCACGATAGTCAGTTCTCCACCTGTTATGCACAGCGCCCGATAGTCAGTTCTCCGCCCATTATGCACAGCGCCCGATAGTCATTTCTCCGCCCGTTATACACAGCGCCCGATAGTCAGTTCTCCGCCTGTTATACACAGCGCCCGATAATCAGTTCTCTGCCCGTTATACGCAGCGCCCGATAGTCAGTTCTCCGCCCGTTATACACAGCGCCCGATAGTCAGCTATCCGCCCGTTATACACAGCGCCCGATAGTCAGTTCTCTGCCCGTTATACACAGCGCCCGATAGTCAGTTCTCCGCCCGTTATACACAGTGCCCGATAGTCAGTTCTCCGCCCGTTATACACAGCGCCCGATAGTCAGTTCCCCGCCCGTTATACACAGCGCCCGATAGTCAGTTCTCCGCCCGTTATACACAGCGCCCGATAGTCAGTTCTCTGCCCGTTATACACAGCGCCCGATAATCAGTTCTCCGCCCGTTATTCACAGCGCACGTTAATCAGTTCACCGCCCATTATACACAGCGCCCGATAGTCAGTTCCCAGCCCGTTATACACAGCGCCCGATAGTCAGTTCTCCGCCCGTTATACACAGCGCCCGATAGTCAGTTCACCGCCCGTTATACACAGCGCCCGATAGTCACATCTCCGCCCGTTATACACAGCGCCCGATAGTCAGTTCTCCGCCCGTTATACACAGCGCCCGATAGTCAGTACTCCGCCCGTTATACACAGCGCCCGATAGTCAGTTCTCCGCCCATTATACACAACGCCCGATAGTCAGTTCTCCGCCCGTTATACACAGCGCCCGATAGTCTGTTCTCCGCCCGTTATACACAGCGTCCGATAGTCAGTTCTCCGCCCGTTATACACAGCGCCCAATAGTCATTTCTCCGCCCGTTATACACAGCGCCCGATAGTCAGTTCTCTGCCCGTTATACACAGCGCCCGATAGTCAGTTCTCCGCCCGTAATACACAATGCCCGATAGTCAGTTCTCCGCCCGTTATACACAGCGTCCGATAGTCAGTTCTCCGCCCGTTATACACAGTACCCGATAGTCAGATCTCCACCCGTTATACACAGCGACCGATAGTCAGTTCTCCGCCCGTTATACACAGTGCCCGATAGTCAGATCTCCACCCGTTATACACAGCGCCTGATAGTCAGTTCTCCACCCGTTTTTCACAGTGCCCGATAGTCAGTTCTCTGCCGGTTATACACAGTGCCTGATAGTCAGTTCTCCGCCCATTATACACAGCGCCTGATAGTCAGTTCTCCACCCGTTATACACAGCGCCCGATAGTCAGTTCTCCGCCCGTTATACACAGCGCCCGATAGTCAGTTCTCCGCCCGTTATACACAGCGCCCGATAGTCAGTTCTCTGCCCGTTATACACAGCGCCCGATAGTCAGTTCTCCGCCCGTTATACACAGCGCCCGATAGTCAGTACTCCGCCCGTTATACACAGCGCCCGATCGTCAGTTCTCCGCCCATTATACACAACGCCCGATAGTCAGTTCTCCGCCCGTTATACACAGCGCCCGATAGTCAGTTCTCCGCCCGTCATACACAGCGCCCGATAGTCAGTTCTCCGCCCGTTATACACAGCGCCCAATTGTCAGTTCTCCGCCCGTTAGGCACAGCGCCCGATAATCAGTTCTCCGCCCGTTATACACAGTGCCCGGTAGTCAGATCTCCACCCGTTATACACAGCGCCTGATAGTCAGTTCTCCACCCGTTATACACAGTGCCCGATAGTCAGTTCTCTGCCGGTTATACACAGTGCCTGATAGTCAGTTCTCCGCCCGTTATACACAGCGCCTGATAGTCAGTTCTCCACCCGTTATACACAGCGCCCGATAGTCAGTTCTCCGCCCGTTATACACAGCGCCCGATAGTCAGTTCTCCGCCCATTATACACAGCGCCCGATAGTCAGTTCACTGCCCGTTATACGCAGCGCCCGATAGTCAGTTCTCCACCCGTTATACACTGCGCCCGATTGTCAGATCTCCGCCCGTTATACACAGCAACCGATAGTCAGTTCTCCTCCCGTTATACACAGCGCCCGATAGTCAGTTCTCCGCCCATTATACACAGCGCCCGATAGTCAGTTCTCCGCCCATTATACACAGCGCCCGATAGTCAGTTCTCCGCCCGTTATACACAGCGCCCGATTGTCAGTTCTCCACCCGTTATACACAGCGCCCGATAGTCAGTTCTCCACCCGTTATACACAGCGCCCGATAGTCAGTTCTCCGCCCGTTATACACAGTGCCCGATAGTCAGTTCTCCGCCCGTTATACACAGCGCCCGATAGTCAGTTCTCCGCCCGTTATACACAGCGCCCGATAGTCAGTTTCCGCCTGTTATACTCAGCGCCCGATAGTCAGTTCTCTGCCCGTTATACACAGCGCCCGATAGTCAGTTCTCTGCCCATTATACACAGCGCCCGATAGTCAGTTCTCCACCCATTATACACAACGCCCGATAGTCAGTTCTCCACCCGTTATACACAGCGCCCGATAGTCAGTTCTCTGCCATTATACACAGCGCCCGATAGTCAGTTCTCCGCCCGTTATACACAGCGCCCGATAGTCAGTTCTCCACCCGTTATACACTGCGCCCGATAGTCAGATC